>NC_031331.1:0-16509 GCF_056507025.1 Lutjanus erythropterus | reverse complement strand
ATGTGCATTATTTAAATAGTGTAAATAGATGCATTTTGGGCCTAAAATATGCTGCTTGAGGTTTTCCTGTTTACGGGGGGTTTTCAGGATTGTTAGTGATCTCAGGGGTATAGGGGGGTAGGGGGGTTTTAACGCGAATAAGCCCCAGGGGGTATCTTAGATATCTTAGGAGTAAGACTGCACTGTTATGCTCTTGATATCCAAGTATGCAATTCTTCTTGGAATGTTTATTATCACTTCATACCATTTACGCGGCAAGCAAGGGGAATGTTCAACCCTGTCAGCTATAACCGTGTTCACTGTGAAATGCCAGGGGAAAGGAAGACGAAAGAGAGGACAACCCGTTATCCTCTGGAAAGAACGCCCGGCATGTTGGGCAATGAGGAGTATGCATTACCACCATTAACTTATGCAAGCGTCGATGAAAGTGTGAGGAATGTTATCAATAAATGGCCCTGAAATAGGAACCAAATGCCAGGAATAATTCACTGAGTGAAACCCCCACGATTGTTGTCCCTCACTTTCATTAAACGTATGCATTAAGGAATCAACTGATGGTCGGTTCTTACTACATTAAGAATTTGAGGACGACGAGATGTTGAGTGCTTGGTATATCTTGACGGATGAGAGTTCTGTTAGGACCTTAAATCTCGTTTAGCACTTCGCTTGGTTTCAATGTTAAGTATTTAAGGACTAGCTTTTAGTCTTACCTTGTTTTTATGTTGTTGTATGAATGGTGAGTGCCTACTTATAGTTGTTAAATCATTATATGTCCCCAATAATTATTTAATATGTTGCATATAAATGTATGGTGTAAATACATATATGCATATTGAACAAAGAGTAGTTTAGTTTAGAATACTAGCTTTGGGAGTTAGTGGTGAGGGTTAAAATCCCTTCTCTTTGAAAGCAGTAGAGGGGAATTTAACCCCTGACATCCGGTTTACAAGACCGGCGCTCTGATACTGAGCTACTATTGCAGAGCCATCCTAGGGCTTTGTTTTCTAGTCATCCCGCAAGAGGGGCAAGGACTAGGAACAGTAAGAAGTATAGGACGGAGGCAATTTGTCCAATGATAATGAATGGATGTTCGACAGGTATTCCGCCGATTCAAGTTAGGATGGCAACGTTTGCAATTAAAGTCCAGAAAAGGAATTGAGTTACGGGCCGGAATGTGAGTCCTCGTTGTTTTGAGGTATGGAGGATTGGGACAACTATTAGGACCAGAATTGAAGCAAGGAGTGCTAGGACTCCTCCAAGCTTGTTAGGAATTGAACGTAGAATGGCGTATGCAAATAGGAAGTATCATTCAGGTTTGATGTGAGGTGGCGTCACTAATGGGTTGGCAGGGGTGAAGTTGTCGGGGTCGCCTAGAAGGTTGGGAGCAAATAGTGCTAAAGAGGTTAGTGCGATGAGTACAACCACGAAGCCTAGGAGGTCCTTGTATGAGAAGTAGGGGTGGAAGGAGATTTTGTCTACGTCTGAGTTAAGGCCAAGGGGGTTATTTGAGCCAGTTTCATGTAAGAAGAGTAAGTGTAGAACAGTTACTGCTGCAATGATGAAAGGAAGTAAAAAGTGGAATGCGAAGAAACGAGTAAGAGTGGCATTGTCTACTGAGAAGCCCCCTCAAATTCATTGTACTAGGGTGTTGCCAACATATGGAATGGCGGAGAGTAGGTTGGTAATGACGGTTGCTCCTCAGAATGATATTTGCCCTCATGGCAGGACGTAGCCTACGAAAGCAGTGGCCATCACTAAGAGAAGAAGGACTACTCCAATATTTCATGTTTCTTTATAAAGGTAAGAGCCGTAGTAGAGGCCACGGCCGATGTGAAGGTAGATACAAATGAAAAAGAAGGAAGCGCCATTGGCATGGAGGTTACGGATAAGTCAGCCATAGTTTACGTCTCGGCAGATGTGTGCAACGGAGGAGAAGGCCATGGAGATATCGGAAGTGTAATGCATGGCAAGGAAAAGACCTGTGAGGAGTTGAGCAATTAAGCAAAGGCCGAGTAGAGAGCCAAAGTTTCATCATACTGAAATATTGGAGGGTGCGGGGAGGTCAACTAGTGCGTCGTTAGCAATTTTTAGTAGCGGGTGGGTTTTGCGTAGGCTTGCCATTAAGGGTTCTTGTAGTTGAATAACAACGGTGGTTTTTCAAGCCATTATTCCTGGTTAGAGTCCGGGCAGGAATTATGACTTATATTATGTCTTTGTTTTTGTTTGGTTTAGTATTAGGTTTAGTCGCGGTTGCTTCTAATCCTTCTCCGTATTTCGCTGCTTTAGGGTTAGTAGTAGTTGCAGGGTTAGGGTGTGGGGTTCTGGTTGGACATGGGGGTTCTTTTTTGTCTTTGGTTTTATTTTTAATTTATCTGGGAGGGATGTTGGTTGTGTTTGCCTATTCAGCAGCGCTGGCTGCTGAGCCTTATCCTGAGAGTTGAGGAAGTCGACCTGTTGCGGCTTATATGGTCTTGTATGTGGTGGGGGTTGCTCTGGTTTCAGGGCTGTTTTGAGGGGGGTGGTATGAGTCTTCTTGGGTTTCAGTTGATGAGCTGGGGGACTTTTCTGTGTTGCGAGGGGATATTGGGGGAGTTGCGTTAATGTATTCGTTGGGAGGAGGGATGTTGGTAATTAGTGCTTGGGTGCTTCTTCTTACTCTGTTTGTGGTGTTAGAGTTGACGCGGGGCTTAAGTCGAGGGACGCTTCGGGCAGTTTAGAGAATAAAGATAAGTGTTGCTAGGGCGAAGGTTAAGAGGAAGAGGGTTAGGTATGTTTTAATTATTCCTTGTTGGGCATTGCTTGTTGTTGTAACAAGGGGGATGTTAAGGGAGGCGGTTGCTTTGGGGCCTGATTTTTCTAGTCAAGTTTGGTCAATTATTTGACTGGCAATTGCTTGTCCTAGGGTTAAGTTGAGTTTAGGGGTGAAGCGATGAATGATGGCTGGGAAGAATCCTAGCATATTGGAGAAATGGTGAGGAATGAGTTGAGGTGTCGGTTTGAATTGTTTGCTTGTTAGTGAGGCTAATTCTAGGGCAAGGAGAAGGCCAAGAATTGTAACTGTTAGGGCGGCTAGTTTAAGAAGAGGAGGTATGGACATGACGGGCGTTTTTAGAGGGGTAATATTAGAGGTAATTAGTAGTCCAGCAATGATGCTTCCTCAAGCTAGTCGTTTAATGGGGTTAATAACTGCTGGGTTGTTTTCGTTGATTGGTGAGAGTGAATTAAATCGAGGGTGGCCTATGGCAACAAAGAAGACAACACGAAGACTGTAGATGGCTGTGAATGAGGTGGCTAGGAGAGTTAAGGCAAGGGCTCAGGCGTTAAGGTAGGATGTGTTAAGGGCTTCAATGATGGCGTCTTTAGAGAAGAAGCCTGCTAGGAAGGGGGTACCTGTCAGGGCGAGGCTGCCGAGGGTGAGACAGGAAGATGTAAAGGGTGTGAGGTGATGTATTCCTCCTATTTTTCGGATATCTTGTTCATCGTTAAGGCTGTGAATAATAGAGCCAGAGCAGAGGAAGAGTATTGCTTTGAAGAAGGCATGGGTGCAGATATGTAGGAAGGCAAGTTGGGGTTGATTAAGGCCAATAGTCACTATTATCAGGCCTAGTTGGCTGGATGTAGAGAAAGCAACAATCTTTTTGATGTCATTTTGGGTGAGGGCACAAGTGGCTGTGAAGAGGGTTGTGAGGGCTCCCAGGCATAGGCAGGTAGTGAGGGCTGTTTGATTGTTTTCTATAAGGGGGCTCATTCGAACAAGGAGAAAAATACCTGCAACAACCATGGTGCTGGAGTGTAGTAGGGCAGAGACCGGTGTAGGACCCTCTATGGCAGAGGGAAGTCACGGGTGGAGTCCGAATTGGGCCGATTTTCCGGTTGCTGCGAGGATAAGCCCTAGGAGGGGGAAAGTGAGGTCTATGTCTTTTGCGGCGGCGAATATTTGTTGTATTTCTCAGGAGTTTAGGTTAGTTGCCATTCATGCTATTGCAAAGATTAGCCCAATGTCTCCTACTCGGTTGTAGAGGACTGCCTGAAGGGCTGCAGTGTTTGCGTCAGCTCGGCCGTACCATCAGCCGATCAGGAGGAAGGACATGATACCGACTCCTTCTCAGCCGATAAAAATTTGGAACATATTGTTGGCTGTCACAAGGATAATCATAGCAATGAGGAAAACAAGAAGGTATTTAAAGAAACGATTTATGAAGGGGTCGGCATGTATGTATCAGGATGCAAATTCTAGGATAGACCAGGTAACGTACAGGGCAATAGGAGTAAAGATAATTGAGTAGTGGTCGAACTTAAAGCTGATATTTACGTCGAAGGTTAGGGTGTTTATTCAGTTTCAGTTAGTAATAATTGTTTCTGCACCTTCATTTAGGAATAGGAAAAGGGGGAGGAGACTAACAAAGAAAGCTAGTTTTACTGCTGTTTTGACTTGATCTAAGGCTCAGTTAGCTTCTCGGGGTTGGGGGTTAAGGGTTGTAAGGACTGGGTAAACTAAGAGTGCAAAAATAATGATGAGGCTGGAGGTTATTATAAGGGAAGTCGGATGCATAGCTGCTACTTGGATTTGCACCAAGAGTTTTTGGTTCCTAAGACCAACGGATGAGCTGTTATCCTTTAGAAGCATTGGCGAGTGAGCCCAGGGGTTCAACCAGGGTGGCGAAGATTAGCAGTCTTCGTTGCTAGCGAGCCTCTCTCGGTGGATAAGGGGATTTTAACCTCTGTTTTTAGAATCACAATCTAATGTTTTAGCTAAACTATATCTACAGGCAGCTCAGCCTCAGATTAGCTCGGGTTTTAGGATTAGGAGGATTAATGGAAGGAGGTGTAGGGCTATTAAAAGGTGTTCTCGAGAGTGGGAGGGGTCTAGGTTAATAATATGTGCTGGTAGTGGGCCCCGTTGGGTCATAAGGAACATGTAGAGTGAATAACCTGCGGTGATTAGAGTGCCTGCTCCTGTTAGGATTAGCGTTCATCAAGATCAGTTAAACAGGGATGTTAGGATTATTAGCTCTCCTATGAGGTTAGGTAGTGGGGGAAGTGCAAGGTTGGCTAGACTGGCAATGAATCATCATGTGGTCATAAGAGGGAGAGCTATTTGAAGTCCCCGCGCTAATACCATTGTTCGGCTGTGTGTTCGTTCATAATTAGTATTTGCTAGGCAGAAAAGGGCGGAGGATGTTAGGCCGTGTGCAATCATTAGGATTAGTGCTCCGGTGAAGCCTCAAGGTGTTTGAATAAGGATACCTCCTACTACAAGGCCTATGTGGCTTACAGAGGAGTAGGCGATGAGGGATTTTAGGTCTGTTTGACGTAAGCAGATTGAACCAGTTATGATGACTCCTCAGAGGGCCAGAATGATGAAAGGGTAGCTTAGTTCTTTGGTAAGGGGCTCAAGGACTACTAGTATTCGCATCATGCCGTATCCTCCTAATTTTAAGAGGACGGCGGCAAGGACCATTGATCCTGCAACGGGGGCTTCTACGTGGGCTTTAGGGAGTCATAAGTGGACGCCATAAAGTGGCATTTTTACTAGGAAAGCGAGTAAGCAGCCTGCTCATCATAGCTTGTCTGCATAGGTTGTGAGTGGCAGAGGGTTGGCATATTGTAATGTTAGGAGGGAGAGGGTCCCAGTGCTGTTTTGGAGAAGAAGCAGTGCAACAAGAAGGGGAAGTGATCCGGCCAGGGTATAGAAGAGGAAGTAAGTGCCAGCGTTGAGTCGTTCTGTTTGGTTGCCTCAGCGGGTAATAAGAAACAGCGTGGGAATGAGGGTGGCTTCAAACATAACATAAAATATAATGATTTCAGTGGCGCCAAAAGCTATAATTAGGAAGATTTGTAGGGATGTGAGGAGTGTGATATATATTCGTTGACGATTAATAGGCTCAAAGGCTGTATGGTTTTGGCTGGCAAGGATTATAAGGGGGAGAAGTCAGCAGGTCAGGACTAAGAGAGGAGTGGACAGGGGATCTGTGGCTATATATGGGTTAAGGCAGGATCAGCCTGTTTCGGAGATGTTCTTTAGTCAGGTAAGGCTAAATAATGCAATTACTAGGCTGTGGAGGAGGGCGGTAGGTCAAAGTCACTTGGCGGAAACTAGCCAGGTTGTTGGGACAAGCATTAAGGTTGGAACTAAGATTTTTAGCATTGTAGGAGATTTAGGCTTTGAAGGCGGTCGGTCCCGTGGGTACGGGCAGTTGCTACTAGGAGGGCGAGTCCCGCACTTGCTTCACAGGCTGAAAATGCAAGTAAAAGCATTGGGGAGGCTGAGAAGTGGGTGGTGCTTAGCTGTAGGGCTCAGAGGGATAGGGCGATGAATAAGGAAAGTATTATCCCTTCCAAACATAAAAGGGCGGAGAGGAGGTGGGTTCGGTGGAATGCTAGCCCTGTTAATCCTAGTATGAAGGCTGAGGAGAAGGTGAAGTGAACGGGGGTCATAAGGCGATCATGGACTTTAACCATAATTTTTTGAGCCGAAATCAAATGTTTTTCTTAAACTAATAACCTACTCGGCTCATTCGAGGCCTCCTTGGAGTCATTCGTAAATAAGGCCAAGGGTGAGGAGGATTAAGACAGCTGAGGCTCAGAAGAAGGTTAATAAGGGGGAGGAGAGTTGGTCTCCTCATGGAAGAGGGAGAAGAAGAGCAATTTCTAGATCAAAGAGAAGGAAGAGAATTGCGACGAGGAAAAATCGGAGGGAAAAGGGGAGGCGGGCGGAGCCAAGTGGGTCAAAGCCGCATTCGTAGGGGGAGAGTTTCTCGTGGTCGGGTGTTATTTGAGGAAGTCAGAAAGAGACGATTGCGAGGACAGTGGAGAGTACAATGGCAATAGTAATGATTGTTGTGACTAAATTCATTATCTTTCCTTGGATTTTAACCAAGACCTGGTGATTGGAAGTCACTAATACTAGCTTTAGTACTAGAAAGATTATGAGCCTCATCAGTAGATGGAGATGTATAAGAATAGTCAGACAACGTCTACGAAGTGTCAGTATCAGGCTGCTGCTTCAAACCCGAAGTGGTGCTCAGATGTGAAGTGGTACTGGATTTGGCGTAGTAAGCAGACAGCTAGGAAGGTGGAGCCAATAATAACATGGAGTCCATGGAAGCCTGTGGCTACGAAAAAGGTGGAGCCGTAGACTCCATCAGCAAGTGTAAAGGGTGCTTCATAATATTCCATAGCTTGAAGGAAGGTGAAGTAAAAGCCAAGAAGAATTGTTAGGAGAAGGGATTGGATTGCTTGTTTTCGTTCACCTTCTATGATGCTATGGTGGGCTCAGGTTACTGTTACTCCTGAGGCAAGCAGAACAGCTGTGTTTAGTAGGGGCACTTCAAATGGGTCTAAGGGGGTGATGCCTGTGGGTGGTCAGCAACCTCCTAATTCGGGGGTAGGGGCAAGGCTTGCATGATAAAAGGCTCAGAAAAATCCTAGGAAAAAGAATACTTCGGAGGTAATGAAAAGGATTATACCGTACCGAAGGCCTTTTTGTACAGGGGGCGTGTGGTGTCCTTGGAATGTGCCTTCCCGTACGATGTCTCGCCATCATTGGTACATTGTTAAGAGAAGAAGGGCTAGTCCGAGGGTTATGAGTGTTGTGGAGTGGAAGTGGAATCAAATTGCGAGACCTGATGTTATTAGTAGGGCAGCAACTGCACCTGTTAGGGGTCAAGGGCTGGGGTCAACTATGTGGTATGCGTGTGCTTGGTGGGCCATTAGACGTTTTCTTGTAGGTAGAGGCTTAATAGGAGAACAAAGACATAAGCTTGAATTATTGCTACGGCAACTTCTAGCAGGGTTAAAAGGAATAGAAGTGTTGCCGTGAGGATTGCAACGGTAGGCATTAGAGGCAGGAGGACAAAGGCAGCTGTGGCAATGAGTTGGATAAGAAGATGGCCAGCGGTAAGGTTGGCTGTTAGTCGAACTCCTAGGGCCAGAGGACGAATGAACAGGCTGATTGTCTCGATAATAATGAGGACGGGAATTAAAGGGGTTGGGGTACCTTCTGGCAGAAGGTGACCTAGCGCAATGGTTGGTTGGTTTCGTATGCCAATAATAACTGTAGCTAGTCAAAGTGGGACTGCGAGGCCCATGTTGAGAGATAGTTGTGTGGTTGGGGTAAATGTGTAGGGAAGTAGCCCAAGCATATTGAGAGTAATAAGGAATAGTATTAGTGATGTTAGCAGCAGAGCTCATTTGTGACCTCCGGGGTTTAGGGGTAGAAGAAGCTGTTGGGTAAATCGATTGATAAATCAGCTTTGAAGTGTTAGTAATCGATTGTTTAGTCAACGTGCAGAGGGGGTGGGGTATAGAGTTCAAGGGAGGCTAAGGGCAAGGGCTATTAAAGGGATTCCTAGGTATGAGGGGCTCATAAATTGGTCGAAGAAGCTTAGTGTCATGGTCAGGTTCAAGGTTCTGTTTTGGGTTTTTCAGTGCTTTGAGGGGTAGGTTCGTTTGGGAAAGTATGGGCTATAACTTTAGGTGGAAGAATGGTTAAAAATACTAGTCAGGAGAAGACTAGAATGGCAAATCAAGGGGCGGGGTTGAGTTGAGGCATGCAGCTAAGGGTGGTCGGGAGTCACCAATCTTTAGCTTAAAAGGCTAACGCTAGGGCCCATGTTTAGCTTCTTAGCTAAGCGTCTTCAAGTATTAAAGATGATCAGTTTTCAAAGTGTTCTAAAGGGACTGCTTCGACTACAATGGGCATGAAGCTGTGGTTAGCTCCGCAGATTTCAGAGCATTGTCCGTAGAAGACACCGGGTCGGGATGCAATAAAAGCTGTTTGGTTTAGGCGTCCAGGGACTGCGTCTATTTTTACACCCAGTGCAGGGACAGCTCAAGAGTGGAGTACGTCTTCGGCAGAAACTAAGACACGGATAGGGGATTCAACCGGGATTACTATTCGGTGATCTGCTTCTAGGAGGCGGAATTGCCCAGGGGTTAGGTCTTGTGTAGGGATTATGTAGGAATCAAATCCGAGGTCCTCGTAGTCAGTGTATTCGTAGCTTCAGTATCATTGGTGGCCCATGGCTTTAATTGTAAGGTGGGGGTCATTAATTTCGTCCATCAGGTAAAGAATGCGAAGTGAGGGGAGGGCAATGAGGATAAGAATAATTGCAGGGAGAATTGTTCAGATGATTTCAATTTCTTGGGAATCTAAAATGTATTTGTTAGTTAGTTTGGTGGAAACCATCGCCACAATAATGTAAAGTACTAGTGTACTAATTAGAAAAACGATTATTAAGGCATGGTCGTGGAAGTGAAGAAGTTCTTCTATAACAGGTGAAGCTGCATCTTGAAAACCTAGTTGTGAGGGATGTGCCATTAATTTGCAAGACACGCGGGGTTTTAACCCACAATTCTGCCTTGACAAGGCAGTGTAATGGCTATTTTACTAGTGTCTTATAAAGAAAGTGACAGAGTGGTTATGTGACTGGCTTGAAACCAGCCTACGGGGGTTCAATTCCTCCCTTTCTCGATTAATTTGCTTGAACTTGAACAAATGCAGGTTCCTCAAATGTGTGATAAGGGGGAGGGCAGCCGTGCAGTCATTCTACGTTAGTTGTTGTCAGTTCGACTGCCAGAACTTCACGTTTAGCAGCAAATGCTTCTCAAATGATAAATAGGAACATAATAACAGCTACAAGGGAGATTAGGGACCCAATAGAGGAAACTGTGTTTCAGAGGGTGTAGGCATCGGGGTAGTCTGAGTATCGTCGAGGTATTCCAGCCAGGCCTAGGAAGTGTTGGGGGAAGAAGGTTAAGTTTACCCCTACAAACATTACTCCGAAGTGGATTTTTGTTCAAGTGCTGTGAAGAGTGTAGCCTGAGAATAGGGGGAATCAGTGGACGAAAGCCGCAACAATTGCAAATACTGCTCCTATAGACAGGACATAGTGGAAGTGGGCTACTACATAATATGTGTCATGGAGTACAATATCTAGTGAGGAGTTGGCCAGGACGATCCCTGTTAGACCTCCTACTGTAAAGAGGAAAATAAAGCCTAGGGCTCATAACAGAGGAGTCTCTCATTTGATTGAACCTCCATGAAGGGTTGCTAGTCAGCTAAAGACTTTAACTCCTGTAGGAATGGCGATAATTATAGTAGCGGATGTGAAGTAGGCACGTGTGTCTACGTCCATGCCAACTGTAAACATATGGTGGGCTCATACAATGAAGCCTAGAAGGCCAATTGCTATCATTGCTCAGACCATGCCCATATAGCCGAAAGGTTCTTTTTTACCAGAGTAGTAGGCAACGATGTGGGAGATCATTCCAAACCCTGGTAGAATTAAAATATAGACCTCTGGATGACCAAAGAATCAGAATAGATGTTGGTAGAGGATGGGATCACCTCCTCCTGCTGGGTCAAAGAAAGTGGTGTTCAAGTTTCGGTCTGTTAGAAGCATTGTAATTCCAGCAGCTAAAACTGGGAGGGAAAGAAGGAGTAGGACGGCAGTAATTAGAACAGCTCAAACGAATAGGGGTGTTTGATATTGTGAGATGGCAGGGGGTTTCATGTTGATAATGGTTGTGATAAAATTAATAGCCCCTAGAATTGAAGAAACTCCTGCTAGGTGAAGAGAGAAAATGGTTAAATCAACAGATGCCCCTGCGTGTGCAAGATTTCCTGCTAGTGGAGGGTACACCGTTCATCCAGTCCCGGCTCCAGCCTCTACTCCAGAAGAAGCAAGCAGGAGCAGGAAGGATGGGGGAAGGAGTCAAAAACTCATATTATTTATTCGAGGGAATGCCATGTCGGGGGCACCGATTATTAACGGAATTAGTCAGTTTCCGAACCCTCCAATCATGATTGGCATTACTATAAAGAAAATTATTACGAACGCATGTGCCGTAACGATTACGTTATAAATTTGGTCGTCTCCAAGAAGAGCTCCTGGTTGGCTTAGTTCTGCTCGAATGAGTAGGCTTAGAGCTGTGCCTACCATTCCGGCTCAAGCACCAAATACTAAATAGAGGGTGCCGATGTCTTTATGATTGGTCGAGAAAAATCAACGTGTGATTGCCACAGGTAAGATGGCTGAGGTTTAAGCGGTGGATTGTAGCCCCATAAACAGAGGTTTGAGTCCTCTTCTTACCAAGCTCTGAGGTGTTTTACATATTAGATTGCAAGTCTAAAGAAGTAGATTAATCGTCTACCGGGGCTTTCCCCCGCCTTTAGTAATTTTATTAGGCGGGGGAAAGATAGATGGATGCTCGCTGGTTTGAGCGCTTAGCTGTTAACTAAGAGTTTGTAGGATCGAGGCCTACCTATCTAGAAAGGCTTTAGCTTAATTAAAGTGTCTGTTTTGCATGCAGGAGATGTGGGGTAATGTCCCGCAAGTCTTATCAGGGACTGGGAGATTCTCACTCCCACTGAGGGCTTTGAAGGCCCTAGGTCTAGGTATTAGCCTAAGTCTCTTAGAGGGTCAGGAGGGCTGTAACGGCCGGGGTGAGGGGGAGGAGGGCGACGGTGGCCATTGTAGAGATGGCGAGGGGAAGTGTTAGTTGTGTTGTAGGTAGGCGTCAGGGGGTTGTTCCGGAGAGGCTGTTGGGGGAGATGGTTAGGGTTATTGCGTATGTGAGTCGGAGGTAAAAATACAGGCTTAGAAGGGCTGTTAGTGCGGCTAGGGTGGCTGTAGGGGCTAGGTCTTGTTTGGTTAGTTCTTGAAGAATAAGTCATTTTGGCATAAACCCAGTTAATGGGGGAAGGCCTCCTAGGGATAGTAGGACTAGTGGGGTAAGGGAAGTCAGTGCTGGGGTTTTGGCCCATGAGATAGCTAGGGTATTGATGTTGGTTGCTTTGTTTAGTTTGAATACAAGGAATGTTGAGAATGTCATGATGAAGTATGTGAGGAGTGTTAGGAAAGTGAGAGAGGGGGAAAATTGTAGTACTAGAATTATTCAGCCAAGGTGGGCAATTGAAGAGTAGGCAAGGATTTTTCGTAGCTGTGTTTGGTTTAAGCCTCCTCATCCTCCGACAAGGGTTGACATCAGGCCAAGAATAATAAGAAGGGATGAGTTGGTTGGTTGAATTTGTAGGAGAAGGGCGAAAGGGGCTAGTTTTTGTCAGGTCGAGAGGATAAGCCCGGTGGTGAGGTCTAGTCCTTGAAGGACTTCTGGGAGTCAGGAGTGTGTGGGGGCAAGTCCAATTTTTAGGGCAAGGGCCATAGTGATTATGGTAATGGGGAGGGGGTGAGATATCTGTTGAATATCTCATTGTCCGGTGAGTCAGGCATTGGTTGTGCTTGCAAATAAAAGTATTGCAGCGGCGGTGGCTTGAGTAAGAAAATATTTGGTGGTCGCTTCGACTGCTCGCGGGTGGTGGTGTTGGGCTATAAGGGGAATAATGGCGAGAGTGTTTATTTCAAGTCCTATTCAGGCGAGGAGTCAGTGTGAGCTTGCAAATGTGATTGTAGTTCCTAGGCCTAGTCCGAATAAAAGGGTGGCTAAGATGTACGGGTTCATTAGTAAAGGAAGGAGTTTAACCAACATGTTTGGGGTATGGGCCCAAAAGCTTAATTAGCTGACTTTACTAGGAAGTGGTGTAGTGGAAGCACTGAGAGTTTTGATCTCTCCAGGTAGGGTTCGAGTCCCTTCTTTCTAAGGAGTCGGAGGGACTCTAACCCTCATGGTTCACTCTATCAAAGTGGCCCTTTTCTTCAGGCACAACTCCTGAGTTATAGTTGTGGTGGTAAGCCTGCAAATGCAATGGGAAGTGCAAGATGTCAGATGACTAGGGCGAGCGTTAGAGGAAGGAAGTTTTTTCAGATAAGATGCATGAGCTGGTCGTATCGGAATCGAGGGTAGGAAGCACGGACTCACAAGAAAACAATAGAGAGGAAGGCTGCTTTAGTCATTAAGTTTATTGCAGTAAGTTCCGGGATAGTCGGAATGTGGGAGGCGCCTAGGAAGAGAGTGGCAGACAATGTGTTCATGAGGAGAATGTTGGCATATTCTGCTAGGAAAAATAGAGCGAAGGGGCCTCCTGCGTATTCCACATTAAAACCAGATACTAGTTCTGATTCTCCTTCGGTAAGATCAAAGGGAGCACGGTTGGTCTCTGCTAGGGTAGAAATGTATCATATTGCGGCTAGGGGTCAGGCTGGCAGGATTAGTCAGATGCTTTCTTGGGCGATGTTAAAGGTCTGGAGCGTGAAACCTCCTGTGAAGATAATTGCATTGAGGAGGATAAGACCTAAGCTGACTTCGTAGGAGATGGTTTGGGCAACGGCCCGTAGAGCTCCGATGAGTGCGTATTTTGAATTGGATGCTCAGCCTGAGCCTAGAATTGAATAGACTGCTAGGCTGGACAGGGCTAGAATAAATAGAATGCCTAGGTTTAAGTCGATAACTGGATAGGGAAGTGGTATGGGGGCTCATAGGGTGAGGGCGAGTGTAAGTGCTAGTATAGGGGTTAGGAGGAATAGAAGGGGAGAAGAGGTTGAGGGTCGTACGGGTTCTTTAATAAAAAGTTTCACTCCGTCTGCGATGGGTTGAAGGAGTCCGTAGGGGCCTACAATGTTTGGTCCTTTCCGTAGTTGCATATAACCGAGTACTTTTCGTTCAATTAGGGTTAGGAAGGCAACGGCTAGGAGAACTGGGACGATAAAGGCTAGGGGGTTGATGATGTGGGTGATGAGTGTTGAGATCATAGTTAAGGAGAGGACTTGAACCTCTGTGGAAAGGGCTTAGGTCTTTTGCAGTTACCGGGCTCTGCCACCTTAACATGTCGTTCTTTCAGACATAGGGGGATATGCCCTTTTGCCCATTTTATTTGTTTTCATCGGGTGGGGGGGAGGTATACTTGTAGCAGGGGCCTCTTCTTTTCGGTCCTTTCGTACTAGAAAAGATCATCTCATAGATAGAAACTGACCTGGATTACTCCGGTCTGAACTCAGATCACGTAGGACTTTAATCGTTGAACAAACGAACCCTTAATAGCGGCTGCACCATTAGGATGTCCTGATCCAACATCGAGGTCGTAAACCCCCTTGTCGATATGGCCTCTAAAAGGGGATTGCGCTGTTATCCCTAGGGTAACTCGGTTCGTTGATCGGTATTACCGGATCTAGATGGTCAGAATTTCTGTTTACTAGAGCGGGAGCTCTTGGCTGTGAGAGGAGGTGTTCTCGTTCCACGTGGGGGTTTTATGTTTCCCCGCGGTCGCCCCAACCAAAGACATTAGGGCAGGGTTCATTTGGTTTGGTCCTTTGTTCTGAGGTGTTTAACATGGTCTGCCTTGGTGTCTAAAGCTCCATAGGGTCTTCTCGTCTTATGTGTGTATCCCCGCTTCTGCACGGGGAGATCAATTTCATTGACTTGAAAGAGGAGACAGCTAAGCCCTCGTTATGCCATTCATACAGGTCTCCATTTAAAAGACAAGTGATTGCGCTACCTTCGCACGGTCAAAATACCGCGGCCGTTAAACTTATAGTCACAGGGCAGGCGGGACCTCTTATTCTTAGATTTTGCAAGAGGCGATGTTTTTGGTAAACAGGCGAGGCTTTATGTGTTTGCCGAGTTCCTTCTCTTTCTTTTAGTCTTTCCTTAGATGCATACCAGTGTGGGGTTGACGGTTGTCTTGTTGGGTGGTTTTCTAGTTGTTTGGTCTGTTGTTCAGTGCCCTCTTTGTTTGGGTCCGGTTAAGGTTCGGGGGGAAGTCCGTTCCGATTCACACGTATGCGGGGAGAGAGGCGTGCTCTCTTATTACTCATGTTAGCATGGTCACTCCCATGTTTGCATGGGGCGGCCTGGTAGGTTAAGAGGGTTAAGATTGAGTTATCAGGATGGGAAGGGGTGGGGTTATGTTTGAGCTTTAACGCTTTCTGTACAGGTGGCTGCTTTTAGGCCCACTGAAACATAGTGCCTTTGGGTTAATTTTGATCTTTACCCTTCTGTAAAAGTTGTATCTTGTGTCAAAGGGGCTGTACCCCCTTTGACTAACTCTCTCGGTTTCTTTGTGTCAAAAGGGGGTAGGGACGGGGGTGAGGAAAGAAGCCGGGAGGCTGAACTTCTATCCAATTCCCAGGCAACCAGCTATAACTGGGCTCGGTAGGTCTGTCACCTCTACTCGAAGCTCTCCCCACTCTTTTGCCACAGAGACGGGTTTGCCCTATTGATAGGCTGTCTTGGAGTAGCTCGCTCAGTTTCGGGGTATCAAACTAAAGTGCTCTTCGCTTGGGGGTTGCTGGCTAAATCATGATGCAAAAGGTACGAGGTTGAATCTCTGCTTTTTTATGCTTTACTGGGTTGTTTCATTTCTCTTTCAGCTTTCCCTTGCGGTACTTTTTCTGTTGCTCCACAGTTCCTTTTCTATCGCCTGTACTAAGGGGGAAAAATGATTTGTTTATAGGGGTTAAGGGTATTGGGGGTTATTGATGGGGTTTTGTTGTTTTTGGTGGGAGGGGCTAGCTGTTGGGCGTCAGGGTAATCCGATTTGCACGGATAACTTCTCGGTGTAAGGGAGATGCTTTTCTGTTTTAGCTATACTCTGATTTTTCCAAGTGCACCTTCCGGTACACTTACCATGTTACGACTTGCCTCCCCTTTGCAGTTTTAAGGTTTTAGGTACTTAGTGTTATAAGCTTGGGGAGAGTGACGGGCGGTGTGTGCGCGCTTCAGGGCCGGTTTCAGCGGAACGCTCTATTTTCTGCTTACTGCTAAATCCTCCTTCAGATAGATATTTCAATGTATCGTTCGTAATTCACTGTGTTAGGGAATGTAGCCCATTTCTTCCCTTTCCATACGCTACACCTCGACCTGACGTTTTGGGCTATGCCAATCTTGCTTACTATGAGTCCTTCACAGGGTAAGCTGACGACGGTGGTATATAGGCGGAGAAAACAAGAAAAGGTGAGGTTGAACGGGGGTAATCGGTTCTAGAACAGGCTCCTCTAGGTGGATCTAAAGCACCGCCAAGTCCTTTGGGTTTCAAGCTGATGCTCGTAGTTCCCAGGCGGATAGCAGGTGTAGTTCGCTATCAATGTTTATGGCTAGGCATAGTGGGGTATCTAATCCCAGTTTGTACCATAGCTTTCGTGGGTTCGGATGTTATAAAGCCACTTTCGTGATTGGGCTTCTTACCTTCGGATGCGTATAACAACTCTGAGGGCGTTCGGCTTTAGTATTAAAGGAAATCTTAACCACTCTTTACGCCGGTGTCTAACAACTTGGGTCTCTCGTATAACCGCGGTGGCTGGCACGAGTTTTACCGACCCTCTTAGCTTTGACTAAGTCAAGTTTTCACTTATGGCTTAATGTTTATCACTGCTGAGTTCCCTTGAGGGTGTGGCTAAGCAAGGTGTCATGGGCTTGGGGTGAAGTGCCTGATACCAGCTCCTTGTTCCCAAACAGGGAACTGTAGGGCATTCTCACAGGGGCGCGGATACTTGCATGTGTAAGTTTAGCTAAAGTTGATAGTAAAGTCAGGACCAAACCTTTGTGCTTACGGAGCTTTCTAGGGCTCATCTTAACATCTTCAGTGTTATGCTTTAATTAAGCTACGCTAGC
>NW_028146725.1:5000-13462 GCF_056507025.1 Lutjanus erythropterus | reverse complement strand
CGCTAAAATTCATCTCATTACGTCATCTCACGTGAGTCACATATTATCTCCTCTCTCTTTCTCTCTCTCTCACACACACACACACACACACACACACACACACACACACACACACACACACACACTGTGCAGAGATGACTGCATTACGTAATGCACACAGATGCTTCTTATTGTGTGTGTGTGTGTGTGTGTGTCCGGGCCTGTCCTCACACTGATAGATGGATCGATGTATTGATCAGCTGATCAGCTGATCATCAGGCTCTGACGGGGTCCTGGTGAGATCAGGGACCGTCACGGCCCCGCGGATCGATTACAGCTGTGATTCGTTGATGATAATACGTCACAAACAAACCGATAATTGATCGATGAGACTCACCGCGGCCTGACGAGGATCCGGTTTGATCTGCTGAGACTCTGGTACGTCACAGATTCATCCTGGTCCTGGTTCCGGTCCTGATCCCGATCCTGGACCCCGAGTGATGCTGACAGACACAGAGGAGGAGGAGGAGCAGCTCGGAGCCGCTCGGCTCGTGTCGGAAAACATCGTAGCCGCTCGGCGATGACGATTTAAAGTAACAGGCGACATTAACCATCAGCGTTTATCAATGAAGTTAGAGTGAAGAAACATTCAGTGAATCAATCAGTAATCAATAATCAATACAGAAACATGGATCAAAACAGAATAACTATATCAAACAGCAGCGGAGAGTGGGGAATGTTGTCACATGTCTCAGTACGTCACAGTCAAACATTTTTTCTTTAATAATAATAATAATAATAATAATAAATAATTACATTATTATTATTATTATTATTATGTTAAAACTGAAACACGTCATCATCACATCAGAGCTTCAACAAATAAAAATAAAAACAGACGAGTTGACAGTTAAAAGTCTGATTTATTTTGACAGATGTTATGAATATTATCAGGACTGGGAGGGTTACTTTAAAAATGTAATCTGATACAGTTACTAATTACCTGTTAAAAAAATATAAAGTCAGTGGAGTGTACTGATGCTCCACCTGTTTTCACATGTTTGGATCTATTTTTCAACTACTGATCAATCTGGCAATAATTTTTCCAATGATTAATCAGTTGTTTGGTCCATAAAATGTTGATCAGAGTCCAAGACGACGTCCTCAAATGTCTCATTTTGTCCACAAGTCAAAGATATTCAGTTTACTGTCAGAGAGGAAAGAAACCAGAAAATATTCACATTTAAGAAACTGAAATCAGAGAATTTATACATTTTTTAAATTAAAAAATGACTTCAACTGATTGATCAGTTATCAAAATAGTTGGTGATTAATTCTGTAATTGATTAATAATGAATTAATGGTCTGTCTTGTTCATTAAAGTTATTGAACATGTTCTTTGTGTTGGACTGTAGGTCAGTTGTCTTCTATCCGGATCAATACAGTTATTTATCCACTTTAAGTCTTAATTATAGAATTTAAAGTCCAGATGAAAAAAAAACTTTGAGTTCATATTGTCCAAATATTTAACATCATAAACCCAACAGAAATTTAAAAAATCAACTTCTCTGTATTGTTATATCAAAACTCAATCATTTTTTCTTCCTTTAAAACTAAATATGATGTGTGCTGACATCAGCAAGAACCAACCAATAATATTGTGACATCCACCTGTCAATCAATCGTCAGCTCTCAGCAGCACACGTTACTGATCACCGTGTTTGATTACTGCACTTTAAAAAACTCACTGTAATTTCAATCTGGCATCAACCAATGTTAGCAACATGCTAACGCAGGCGCAGTGACATCACAAAGGACATGATGTCATAGAGAGGTTTTCAAAGTAAAACTTGATGAAAAGGTTTCAGCGTGTATCAGACATCTGTCAGGTAGCTAGTTAGCAACAGCATGCTACACTGGATCATGACACAATATTTATTTTCCCAGGATGATGAAGGTATGACCTGCCCTATTCTGCCTCTGATTGGCTGATATTCTGCCTAAAACTAAGCAACCCAAACCAACAAAGACAGCAAGAATGAGCCAATCAGAGTGAGAGAAGGGCGGGGCATGACTTTGTCATCCTGGGGTAAAAAAAAAAGTGTGATTGTGACATGCCCATTTTTCAACCTTAAAATCAAATTCCTCCCCCATGTTTAGCCCCGCCTCCTGTCCTGTCTCATATATTACAATATTTAGGACGTGGTGATCTGAGCGCGCTCAGTACAAGCTGTGACCTTCTGATGTTTTGGTTCTCTACAGTCTGTCTGTCTCCTGTCAGCTGATCAATATGTTTGTTTTGTTGTTGTTCACATGTTCACGTGGTCACGTGGTCACGTGTTGGCAGTTTAACCAGTCAGGTCAGAGCCTGACTGAGTCCGTCAGAGTCTGTCACATTCAAACTCCGGCCCGCTCTCAGAGGGGCGGGGCATGTCAATGTAGAACACTTCTTTGTTGACAGGCGGTGGCGTGCAGGGCGGGCTCCCCATCCCAGAGTCCGGACTCGGGACTGTCTCCGGCTGGTTCCAGGGCGAGTATTTCTTCTCTGAGCGGTTCAGAGGAACTTTGAGTCTGGCTCCGCCCCCTGCTGCTGGGCGGCCGTGCCCGTCGGCCTTAGGCTTGAAACGCTTCAGTTTGACAGTGTCCTTGGCGTCGCGGGTGCATGGCAGCAGGATGGCGACATCTTTCCGGAACTTGGAGCTGAGGCCGAAGTAGATGAGTGGGTTGTAGAAGCTGGCGGACTTGGCGAAGAGGCGTGTGAAGATGCTGGTCAGGTTGGGCACATGGAAGCCCCACGCCGACCACATGGATACCACAGCGTATGGAGACCACGCCAGGATGAAGGCCGTACAGATCACTATGGAAACCTGCAGAAGACGAGTTACAATGAACCAATGAGAAGCCTCATGTCGTTAGCGATAGCACTAACATGCCTAATGGTTAGCATGGCTAATAAGAGTAGCAGGGTCAGAGTCTCAGCAGCTCCTTAAAAAAGATTAAAATACAATAATCTGAAAATGTCTTAAATATGATTTTCATTCTGGTCTTAAAAGTTGATTGGAATATTTAAAGTTAGTGTTACTTTTATAAAGTTTCATTAACTTCAGTCTTGATTTTAAATATTTTTGGTAAAACAAGTTAAACTCTTCAAGTAAAATAAATACTTGATACTTTTACTGCAGTGGACGTCCTCAGAGTGGACAGAGAGAGAACGGTTAGCATTAATATCAGGAGTTAATTCTTCACTGGTTCAAGAAAAACTTTCAACTGAAACATTTCTGTAGCTGTGAAATACGTCTTCAATGACATCATGAAGGTGTCTGATCTGACGCTGATGTGTGTGTGTGTGTGTGTGTGTGTGTGTGTGTGTGTGTGTGTGTGTGTGTGGTTCAGACTCACGATGGTGACGTCTCTCTCGATCTTCCTCTGGCGGTCGGTGAGGTCGCCGTCTGCTGACAGAGCGTTTCCTCTCTTCACCGTGTTGATGATGGACACGTAGCAGAACAGCATGACGAGCACCGGGATGAAGAAGCAGAAGATGAAGATGGAGATGATGTAGGAGCGGTAGACACTCGAGTACGTCGCTTTGGCCCAGTCGATCTCACACGTTCCATACCCACGATCTGCAGGGGGTGGACCACACAGGGGTCAAAAGGGTCAGAAGTCACAGGGGTCAGTTCTACATAGAACCATTTGCTTGTGAAGAACCCTTTTCTGCAGAGAGTTTGTCAGTGGTTCTTTTTAAATGTATACAGAACCTCCCGAATCAATCAATTTTTACTGTGTTCTTGTACGTAAGTGACCATCATAAATAAGGGTTCTAGATAAAACCCTTAGAATATAAAATGGTTCTTAGGAGAACCACCCAAGGTGGGTTCTAGATTAAGCCCTTGGCATACAAAAATGTTTTTGGTAAATTTTCCTGGGTGGGTTCTTGTTGGCAGCTAGGTGGAACCTTTAACAGATTGTTTTGAATATAATCCTTTATGATTAGACAACAGAGATGTTGTTGTATATTTTTGTAGAGTTATTTTGGCGGGTTCCTGCCTGTGTAGCTCCCCCAGCCGAGCAGTGGTGCTCCAGACCAGAATCCAGCTGTGATCCAGATGAGCAGCAGACAGACGGACACACTGGTCCTGCTGATGTGACGAGCTGAAACACAACATTCATTCGTTAATGACGGACTCACCCTCTGGTGCTCGGACGATTCACAACACACAGAGTCCCCAAAGGACGATATTTGAACCACGAAGGTCCCCGAACCTCAACAGAACACAGTTAAATAAGGCCTGTGGTTCACACATGTTCTGTTCTATGACAGAAAACACATACGCCTACATTTAGATGAATGCTGAGATCTGACCAATCAGGATGCTGCAGTTAGTCGAAAGACTGTGACCTCTGACCTCTGCTCGGGTGACATCCTTTGATGTAGCGAGTGATGCTGATCACCGTCAGAGTGTTGATGCTACTCAGACCGAACACCAGCGTGAAGAAACCGTCCACCTGCAGGACACAAACAGGACAGATTATCATGACAATGAAGACGGTCCTGTCTGTCTGAGCCGCTCAGGTGTGTCTCAGGTGGGTCTCAGGTGTGTCTCAGGTGGGTCTCAGGTGTGTCTCAGGTGGGTCTCAGGTGTACCTCACAGGTCCAGATGGAGGAGATGAGATAGCCACTGTCCTGAAAGACATTAAAGATCTCGATGATGCCTCTGGAGTAGCCGAACACGGAAATGCTGGCGTCCGAGACGGCGAGGTTAAAGGTCAGATAGTCTGTGGGCTGCAGGGACGCTCGCTGTCTGTACAGGACGAAGAGGACGATGCTGTTTCCAAACCAGGACAACCAGCCTGAGGACACAACAGAGACAGACCACTGTCAGAGACAGAACCAACAAACTGTAAAACACTTTGTATAAAAGCTGAAATCTGCTTATGAACACTTTTCAGCTGAGGATAGTCAATATGATCAATATGGGTCAGTATTGATCAGTCGAATTTTCAAGCTGCTGCTGTTGACTCAGTCAAAACAACAAAGGAAACAGTTCAAACTGAAGTTGAGCTTCAGGGCTGTCTCTTGTTTCTGATCTGGTCCACAGGATCTCCAGGCTCAGCCAGATCAAAGACAGTGTCCAGTTTGTCCAGTTTGTCCAGTTTGTCCAGTTTGTCCAGTTTGTCCAGTTTATTCTCCCAAACGGACGTGTACACTGAGACCATGGACACAAATCTAGTGCTCTCTGAGCACGTCGCCTCTAGTACTTCCTGTGTCCACCTACATCCTGTCAGACCTGAACTTGACGTCATGTGACTCTGTCCTGACTTGATCTTTGCTCATGTTGTATCAGCTCTCAGATGTTTGTCCACAACCACTTATTCCCAAAGGGTCGTGGGGGTGGAGCCTATCCCAGCTGACACTGGGTGAGAGGCGGGGTTCACCCTGGACAAGTTTCCAGTTCATCACAGGACTGACACACAGAGACAGACGACCACTGACACTCACACCTACAGACAATTTAGAGTCACCAGTTAACCTGCATGCATGTCTTTGGACTGTGGGAGGAAGCCGGAGAACCCGGAGAGAACCCACACAGACACGGGGAGAACATGCACACAGAAAGACCCTGATCCAGCCGGGGATCGAACTCAGGCGGCAGCGCCGACCACTGAACCACCGTGACGCCCTGAAAGTGATCAGTGAAAAGTTTTGTTTTTTGCTTTAATTGTTTTCATGTCTAAACTTTGTCTGTGTCAGAAAACAGAAGTCACAACTTCAAGCAATTTAAAAGTTACACAAACACAATCTTACCACCGTCACTGTATCTGTGAGCACAGAGACACACAGTCACTGCTTTATTTTTCAAATGATCAATCTGCCAATCATTTTTCAATTAATCAAAAAAAAAGTAAATGGTCCATAAAATGTTAGAAAATGAAGAAGATGTCTTCAAATCGTCTGTGTGCTCAACCTGAGATCAACCTGAGATCAACCTGAGATCAACCTGAGATCAACCTGAGATCAGCCTGAGATCAACCTGAGATCAGCCTGAGATCAGCCTGAGATCAGCCTGAGATCAGCCTGAGATCAACCTGAGATCAGCCTGAGATCAACCTGAGATCAGCCTGAGATCAGCCTGAGATCAACCTGAGATCAGCCTGAGATCAACCTGAGATCAACCTGAGATCAACCTGAGATCAGCCTGAGATCAGCCTGAGATCAGCCTGAGATCAACCTGACAATAGAAGGACATTCATTTCAAAGTTGCTGTGTCAGAAAACACATAAGAATTCAAACAATTTAAAAATGTGTTAAAATCCTTCAAAGTCTCAAACATCTGCTGAAAACACAATTCTCTGTAATATTAATAATCATCTTGTTTTAAAATATGAAAATGTTGGTCCTGTAAAGTTGTGTTCCAGATTTCTATCAACAAAAACCTGGTCAGCTAAACCGTAAGGACGCCCGTCTCACTTCCTGGTTTAAAAAAGTCAGGAATACTGATCAAACTCTGGAAAACTTTCTATTTTTAGACAAATTCATTCAATAATATTTCTATCAGATGTGTCTCAACCAGAACATGTGGACTCTGTCGTCCTAAATCAAAGGTCAAAACACACATTTCTATGATTTAAAATGTGTGTTTTGATGAACATGAAGAGACTCTGAGACACTTAAAAAAATAAAATGTCTGCTCACCATGACGACGCTGTGAAATGAAAACATGGAACATTTTGTCGACTCTTTAAAACATCGACTCACAGATTTTCCATCTAACAGACAAGATAATAATAAAAGACAAGAGTTTGATGTTTGAAATTTACAGAAGAGTTCAAATCAAAATACAGTTTGACTGAAGCGTCGCTGCTTTTTAGACAAATATTAAACAACAGAAAATCATCATCATGATGAAAATAATAATAAATCAAAACATCTTTCAGCATTAAAACATTTACAGCCTGATGAGCTTTAAAGTGTCCAATCAGAGAGTCCGATTCTGCACCTGAGAGACCAGACTGAGGGTCAACCCCTGGTACCCACCCAGCAGCAGCAGGTACACTCCGATGATGGTCTCTCCCTGGTCAGACAGAGGAGGGTCTCGCCCCCCCCCCAGGATGAAGCTGTTGTTCCTCCAGGGGGGGCCGCCGGCGGGCAGGCCGCTCGCAGACATGATGAAGATGAAGATGAAGCAGTGAGGACAGAGAAGACGAGCTGCTGGACGTCCGTCTGTCTGTCTCCGTCTGTTAATCCGAGGTAAATTTAGACTCTGATCCTGTTCAGCTCTCAGCAGGAGAACTGACCTCAGATCAGAACACACAGGTCACAGGTCACACCTCTGATTGGCTCTTTGACTGATGACGTCATCCACACTCAGCAGGTGAACTCCCTGTCTGTGTTCATCATGAAGGACAGCTGCTTTAATAATAATCAATAATCAAATAAAATAATAGAAAGAGAAGAAACTTTAAAGATTCAGTCACATATGAAACAAATTAAAATATTTGAATAATCATGAAAAATATTATCTGCTCTGTTTTTCCACTTCAGTGCATCTTAGAGGGAAATATTTTCATTTTTAAATATTTCACATGAAAAGATTCTAATGACATTTTCAGTATTTTTACAGATGAAAATACTCTTTAGTATTTGAAGTACCACCTCCAGCAGTAAAATACTGCTTTAACATAAATACAATAATCACTAATAATAAACATATGAAATATTAAATCAGTGATTGTTAAGTACATTTTCCTGAATATACTTGAATACTTTTACGTTCTGTACTATTTTTAATTCAAGACTTTTACCAGTAATAGAGTATTTTTATAATGGAGTATAGTTACTTTTACTTCCTCCATCACAGGCGACGACCTTAAATGATGTTTATGTTGATTTAGTTACACATCAGCAGGAAGCTGCTCCGTCACCTCCACGTCTGATCAACAACAACAACAACAACAACAACAACAACAACAACAACAACAACAACAACAACAACACTCACTCCTCTGTACATAAAGTGACTGTTGATGCAGTAATTAACATTAATAATATTTTATGGTTGGTTCTTTTATATAAAGGATCATAAGTGTTAATATATTCATTCATTCAAACTTTATTTATTTCTCAGGGACACACTGAGGGCTGGTCTTCATTTTACATTAAACAGCGAAGCAGAAATACAAACAAGAAAAGACAGAGATAATAAAATAAACAGCTGATAAGAAATGTATAATTGATTAATATAATTCCTAGTTAAAACGTGTGCATGAAAGAACATTAAGACTTTTAAGTGTGTTTTTAAAATCTCCCAAAGTTATCAGGGACTTTAAATTTAAAGTGCAATGCAAATTATTCCACGAGTCCGAACCTGAAAACAGTGTTTCTTAGTTCAGGATTAACACGAGGAACGTGACGTGTTCTCCAGTCCTGAGAACGTCTGTAAAGCTTTGTAAATAAATAAAACCAACGTTGGTCTCGTCTCACA
>NW_028146725.1:0-2500 GCF_056507025.1 Lutjanus erythropterus | reverse complement strand
CTGTTCTGTCTGTCTGCTGCGGATCAAACACACGTTCAGCTCAGAGACCGACACACCAACAGCAGGTAAGACCGCTTCAGTCTGACGTCACTAACACGGTGACACACCTGAGATCGAGCTACCTGTGTGACGATCCAGATCAGTGAGGAGAGGACGAGGATCTGTGATTATTGATTCGATGATTGATCAGTCATCAGGGTTATCATTCATCTCAGAACTCAGAGTCCTGCTTGGACTCAAACAACCAAATCTTGATTTATTGAATGCATAATCTGTCTGATAATTACACATTAAAGATGATTACATATGATACATTGATCACAATATTTTATTGAAATGAAAAAGTCAGAAGGTCTCCATCCCTGGGGACAGTCGCAACATGTTAAAAATACATTACATTTGCTTTTTGTCTGCATAAACACAAGATTCTGAAAATATGTATTGTTTTACAATATTATTAAAATATTATTTATTTGTTGAGTATTTAACAGTTGTTGAGTTTTGTATGTTTAGTTATTTTTGTGTTTCAGTGTGAGACAGGAAGAACAATTTGCAACGCAACAAACTTTTATTAAATACATTTGTATTTGGGTGAACTATCTCTTTATGTACCACATAGTGACTGCTGTGTTCCAACTGTCCCCGCCCTGGCTGCCATGACAGGGCGTTCCGTATTAACTGAGCTGCTAATGACATCACACAACGATAAAGACAAAAAATCATCTCACAACAGAATTAATAAATGAGTAAATGCAGCAGTGGACCTTGAACATGTCGTCTGTCTCCTGGTGAGGACAGACTCTAACTGAGCATGTGCAGTGTGAGCACCATCACTTCAGCCTGTTTTTGATTGGAGGAATAAGACTTGTTTCAACCACCCATAGTCTCCCCTATCAGGTGACTTCATGCAGAGAGAACAAAGTAACTAAGTACATTTACTCAAAAATACAGTATTGAAGTAAACTTTCGAGGTACTTAAACTTTACTTGCATATTTTCTTTTTATGATGTCACATCATAAGGAGGGAAATATTGTTGATGTTTTGTTCTACAACAGTTTCAATCAACTGAAACCATTGATCCATTAGTTAGTCTCTCAATTAACAGAAAATTGATTATTGAAGTCATTTTTCCTGTAAAAACATTTGATGGTTTCACGTTGGTTGATTTTCCTTTAAATAATTATAAGAATTGTTTGAATGTGTTTGTCAGAATGTTGAAGTTTGGACTGTTGGTCAATTTTGTCTCATTGTGACAATATTTATTTCACAATTTAGAGACGATATAAACTTGAAATCTCCGTCATTTAAAGTCAGAAAAACCTTAACAGCTACCTAAACTAGCAGTTTCCTGTCCTGGAGACATCCTCTGGTTCTGTCCTCTGGTTCTGTCCTCTGGTTCTGTCCTGGAGACATCCTCTGGTTCTGTCCTCTGGTCCCGTCCTGGAGACATCCTCTGGTTCTGTCCTCTGGTTCTGTCCTCTGGTTCTGTCCTGGAGACGTCCTCTGGTTCTGTCCTCTGGTCCCGTCCTGGAGACATCCTCTGGTTCTGTCCTCTGGTTCTGTCCAGAGTCATCCTCTGGTTCTGTCCTCTGGTTCTGTCCTCTGGTCCCATCCTGGAGACGTCCTCTGGTTCTGTCCTCTGGTCCCGTCCTGGAGACATCCTCTGGTTCTGTCCTCTGGTTCTGTCCTGGAGACATCCTCTGGTTCTGTCCTCTGGTCCTGTCCTGCAGTTGTCCTCTGGTTCTGTCCTCTGGTTCTGTCCTGGAGACATCCTCTGGTTCTGTCCTCTGGTTCTGTCCTCTGGTTCTGTCCTGGAGACGTCCTCTGGTTCTGTCCTCTGGTCCCGTCCTGGAGTCATCCTCTGGTTCTGTCCTCTGGTCCTGTCCTGCAGTTGTCCTCTGGTCGTGTCCTTTGATCCCATCCTTGACACGTCCTCTGGTTCCATCCTCTGGTCTCGCCCTGTTGTTGTCCTCTGGTCCTGTCCTGGACATGTCCTCTGGTCCCGTCCAGGAGTTGTCCTGTGGTCCCATCCCCTGGTCTCCTCCTGGAGTCGTCCCTCATGACTTCATGTGTTGACTCATCATGAGTCATGTGTTGTTGCTGAATGAGCTCCGCCTGTGTTGTTTTTATAAAGAGCCAAATCAGCTGACTGAACACAGACCAGACTTCATGTTTGAGACTGTTCACATGTTTCAGCAGGATGAAGACGCTGCAGATCTTCGTCCATCTGAATCTTCTCCTCTTCATGGTTTCAGCTCAGCACGTCGATGAACCCGTCACCTACTCTGTAAGTTTCACTGTCCACTAAATAATAAACCAAAACATACAAATATTAACCAGCAGTGAGCAGGACACAGAGCTTTTATTTTGAAAGAACTACAAATCCAGATTCCAGAAACGTTGTGACATTGTGTAAAACGTAAATAAAAACTGAATGAAATGATTAGCAGAATGTGTTTGACCAGCAGTCCGGGGTCTCTGTTGTCGTATTTTGTGCTG
>NW_028146724.1:0-17911 GCF_056507025.1 Lutjanus erythropterus | reverse complement strand
TGCATCATTCACTGTTTGATTCAGTGTTGAATTAAGATTATCTGTGTTTGCATTTTCAGGTGCAGTATTGTTGAATTACATGCTGCAAGTTTACAGAGTTAAACAGCATGAAATATTTTCTGACAGGTTTTTAAAAAGTGTCATGTGAGCAGCTCAAACCTGAATGTCTCCATTCCAGCTGCACTCCTCCCAGTCTTTCTTTTGACTCCCATGATCTCTGATATGTCCTGATTTATAGGGCTGTGTCTTTGTAAACTCACCTGAACGTTACAATTCTACAGTGGTGGAAAGTAACTAAGGATATTTACTCAAGTACAGTATAGAGGTACTTGTAATTTGCTTGAGTATTTCCATTTTATGCAACTCCTGCTTCTCTACACGTTAGTGGAAAACATTTAGGACTGCAACTAAAGATTACTTTCATTGTTGATTAATCAGTCAGTTTCTTTGATGAATGGATTAGTTGTTTCCGTTGTTTCTGAGACGACAGGGACAGGGTGTTGTTTCCTTAAGTCACAGAGGACTAAAGAAACCAGAAAATACTCATATTTGAGACACTTTTTTCTTAAAATTGACTCAAAATTACGTAGTTTTTACTCCACTACATTTATTTGACAGCTTTAGTTAGCGATTACTTTTCAAATTAATATTTGACACAATGGATAATCTAATGAGTGTTTAAAATACAACACATTGTTAAAGATGAAACCAGCTGTTTCTAACCTTTCTGAGTTTGGACATCTAATGAAAAGCAGTGTGTAACTGGGTTAGGGCTCACATTTCAGGTGTCTAAGCCCATGTTCACGCTCCAGGCAAAAGTGGCCCAAATCTGATCTTGTGGGGTTTTTGTTTTTGTTTTTTTTTTTGGCAGTATGATCTCAGTGTGACCATTCATATCAGATTTCATTCATTCTTTAACATCACCCACTCTCCTGAAGTGACTTGCTGAGAGACTCAGAGACGCTGACAGATGTAGTTACACATCCTGAAATTTTGGGTGAAATCTGTTTCTGTGAATCAGAATTGCACCACTCCTGGCTCGTCCACAGGAACTTCTGTACCAAAGTAGGAGCCATTGCTCCACAACGAGGCATAATTAAAAATTTGTACTGTATCTGATGAGGGTCAGTTCAGGACTGTGACCAGTTCACACTGGAATCTGGTGTTGGCTGCATTTAAAAAATAATGTCAACAGCCAGCCAAACAAACAAACAAACAAACAAACAAACAAACAAAAGATCTGAACAATAAATAATAATTAGACACTAAGGCTTGCATTGTGAATGAAGCCTATGAGTTGTTCACAGCTCCACCAGATCCCCTTCTAAACTTCTCACATGGTTTAATTTCTATAAATGTTTAGATTATCCATTATCTCTCCAAAAATCAATTGGTTATTTAGCTACAACAGTAAAATGCTGTTCTAACATTGATGCATCAGTATTAACACTCTAATGACGTTATATCTTACAACGATTAGTCAATTAATTAGTCAAACAAAACAAACAAAAAAATATTTTGATAATTAATTAAATATTTCAGTAATTTTCTCAAAAAATCAAACCTTGACTGGTTTCATCTTTTTTTTACTGCTTGTCTTTGTCATGTATGATTTAAAATGAAGAGTATTTTTACATTATTGTATCTGTACTTTTACTTTAGTAATGTATTTGAATACTTCTCCCACCACTGGAGTTAAAAAGTGTTGACTTCAACCTGATTACACTCTGTTGCAGGCGGTGTCTCCTCTGAACAGCCTGGCAGTCAAGGAAGATAACAAAAGTCATCGGAGAAGGACAGCACCATCGACCCGCAGTGTCAGAGGAGAAATATGCAAACCAGATATTAAATGAGTTATCACAGAGGCTGATAACAGTTTCTGACTTGATGTTCTGTTCCCTGACAAACTGAGACACGAGGGACAGATCGTCAGGAGGACAAACAGGACGAACTGTGAGGTTCACCTCTCAGGGATGACCAGTGCTCGGCTGCTGAAAGCTTCACCAGAAGACTCTGTGTTTGGTGCCCAGCCTTCTCACAGGATGCCATCCACTGTCACCGCCGTACCCCGTGGGGTCTTTGGACCCTCGCCGCCCCCTCCAGCCGTCTGGCCTCCTCTGGACTTCGCCATGGGTGCTCTCGCATGCTGCGCTGCCTGTGTGTTCACTAACCCCCTGGAGGTAGTGAAGACCCGCCTGCAGCTTCAAGGAGAGCTGCGTGCACGGGGGTCCTACCAGAGACACTACCGAGGAGTCCTGCAGGCCCTCTGGTTGGTGGGCCGCACAGATGGACTGCGGGGCCTCCAGAAGGGGCTCTCAGTGGGGCTGATCTACCAGGGTGTGATGAACGGAGTAAGGCTGGGGTCCTACTCTTACTGTGAAGCTCTGGGGATCACCTCCTACCATGGGGGCAGTCTGCTGTCAGGGGCTGGGGCCGGGGCACTGGGTGCCTTCATTGCTTCTCCTGCTTACCTGGTGAGTTGATTTTTTTCTTGAAAGAGCAGATAACATCAACAACAACATAACAGGAATAATTTACTTTATTCATAAAGCACATTTCATACAAAACATGCAGCTCAAAGTGCTTTACATTTGAGAAGGACCAAAAATGAGAAATACAGTAATTAAAAATCAGGCAAATAAATTAAAATCAGGCTGAAGAAATAGATTTGAAGGCATAATAATAACTGCTGAAAAGAGGAAAAAACAATAAAGGCACTAAACATCATTTAAAGTAAAAATGGCACATAAGGTCATTTAAAAGACGTAGACGGCCATTTGAAAACAGTTCAAGGGGCATTTAAAAACAGCCAGTGAAACACCAAGTAATGCCCACGCATCGTAGTGAGCAGTGCTATAGAAAGGCAGGGTTAAAAATATGTATTTTTAAGTGCTGTTAAGAGTTTTCAACAGAGACCGCCTCTCTGATATGTTTGGGTAGGCTGCTCCATACTTTGGGAGCATGACTGAAAAAAGATGCATCTCTTTTTTTTTTCTTTTTGGTGGAATTTTGGGTATCTAGAAACGCAGCATTAAAGGATCTAAGAGTGTGTGAGGAAATGTAAAACAACAGGAAATCTGTGATGTAGGATTGTCCTAAACAGTTTTCAGTTTTGCATACACATAGAAGGACTCAAAAAAAAGGCTCTTACCTTTCGTGTTTTTTTCCCATCTAGACTGTTTTGGTGTGAGTTGCAGAGTTTTCGAGAGATTGGCTGTACTCTCTCAAATATAAGGGAACAAGGTGGCACTCAGCTTGTGGTGCTCAAAGGGTGAAAAAATGCATTGTGGGTTATCTTGAGAAACTGGGTCAGTATTTCTGGAAAGAGACTTTGCTGCTCAGTTTTTCAAATGTATTTTTGGCACTTTTGGCACCAAAAGCCGAGTGCCATCTAGTTCCAACATATTTGAGAGAAGGCAGCCAATATCTCCAAAACCACAACACTCACAACAAAACAATCTAGATGGATAAGCAGTTCCACGGGTAAGAGGACAGGTATGTATTTTGGATTTTGGGATGAAGCGATCTCTGTTTGTGACCCCTCATCAAAGGGTGGCTGGCTGTGAGCTGTGTGCAGTTCATGTACAAAGTGATTTTTAACTTCGTTTTTTTTTTTTTTTCAGGCCTGAAGAGGTAAAACTATACTGCATTTGGCAAGAAAAGAGCAAAAATTAGAGAAAAGTTGGAAAAATAAACAGTTTTCTTTAGTGCAGTTTTTTATTTCTCATTTTCATTTCCTATTATCTTTTGACCTCATACATTCATCCTATGACCCCCTGAGGGAAGTATTGCTCTATAGGTCATTATAGGTCAGCAGCTCTACAGTTTTTTTTTTTTTAATTAAATCAATATGTGTTAAAAGACATTTGTAGGTCAATTTATATTGCATCCAGTTACTGTATATAAAAAGATGAACTACATGATTTTTGTAGTTTGTTTCATAACTTAATGTGACATTAAGATATACTGATGTTACTGAGAATAATGTTGAATTTTCCTTTCAAACATTTGACATATGTCCCTCAGATGTTGTACAAGATTTCAGCCATTATGTCCTTTTGGTGTTATCTGTTGTGTCTGTTTGTGGTCTAAAAACTAAGGTTAATAGGAAACTGAAACCCCTTGGACCTTTGAGAGTGGATCATCCTATCAGCTTACAATCAACACACTCAGCCTCACACACACATGTTAAAGAAAACCACATAAGTTAATTAACAGTCAAACAACTGACATAAGCAAAAACAGGACAAGAGAGCTAATGTGGAAAGAGGATATGGGTAATTGTGTTTCTCCAGCGACATAATGCATATGTCAGCTTTGTTAACAGATCAGCAGCAGGCGGGTTTGTAACGTTAGATTATATTGTTAAGTTCATTGTAAAGCATGAGGTGTTCATAGTTCATTCATGTCAGCCACTACAGGACACACTTACTTACCTTTATGTACTTCACTGAAAAAGATCCTTTTCTTTTTAAAGTTTCACCACAGCTAACACAAATGAATGAATTTTCATGGATTCGTTTGATTTATCTAAATTCTGCACCACAGATGCAGCTTACATTAAAAATCACAGAGGACGCAAACACAATAAAGGCAGAGGACTTATTTCCATTGTGGTCCTCTGGTAAAACATTTAACACATCACACTTGGCCATTCAAAGCTAAGAATTGAAATTGTCTACAGTACCAGTTGAAGATTTAATAACATTGTTATTAAATCTTTTATTGCAAGTGCTGAAAACAGTGTGCAAAAGTCTCTCTTTTTTTTAAAGAAACTAAAAAAGAAAACATGTTTTCACATTTAATTTTTTATATCTGCAGTATTAATCTACAATATACAAAAATAATTAAAAAATAAAGAAAAAACACTGAATGTGAAGATGTGCCTGAACTTTTTACTGGTACTGTACGCTACATTGTGCTTTGTAACCATTTCTTTAAGGCCACTTTAGGCTCTGTGAGGTACTTGGCTTCAGATTTGTGGGCAGATTATTCCACAGTACTGCTGCACTGAAATGTGTTTTTGCTCATTAGGTAATTGAATCAGAAAGGTATGAAGTCTGTCAAGCTGCCTCTTGTAAAGTAGCTTTGATTGTCTTTTAAAAGTGAGACATAATTAAGAACTTTGGTACCATATTATTAACTGTTTTCTGAGTGAGCGGCATCTAAATACAAATGATTCATTTTTCTTTTTTTGTTTCCTCAGACTGCTTCCTTTCTTAACTTTGGGAAAATAAAACAAAAATGGATTTTTGTTCTAAATATGCTGTAAATATGGATATAATTTGTGAACTGGAATCTTTTCAAAAGCTAATATGAACAGCAACCAGTAACTCTTTCAATGCACATACGGACACATTATGGCCGGGCATGAGAAAAAAAAATAAATCAGAAGAGGAAGATTTTTTGAAAATTCTGCACTTTGAGAATAACATTGAAATGTTGAGAATAAAATCAAAATATTAAGAACAAACTTAAATTACCATTTTTATTCTTGAAATGGTATTTCAACTTTGTTCTTGACATTTCGAGTTAATTCCCCAAATGCAAAATAAAAAATTCCTTTTCCTCTGATTTTTTTTTTTTCATCTGCCTGGCACAAAATGTGACTCTATCCTTTGAACAATGCCTTTTTTGAGCCACTAAAGATAAAGGTAAAGCAAAGATTACTAGAAGAAGTTTAAAGAGAAAATGATGGAAAACAACAGCAGCTTCCTAACTGTGTGAAATAAATTATGGATGTCACACACGTGGAAAAAACCATGCGAACCATCTGGGATTTGGCCTGAACAACAGTAGCATAAGTCATTACAAACAGACACATGGAAGCACACCAGCTCAGTTTCAAAGACGTCTCAAGTGTCCTCAATCTATTTTTATTCAGCACGAGTCCTTCTGAGGTGAACATGTATGGTCGAGTCTTGTTAGTCACATCATCTACTTTGAAAGAATACGAGATAAGACAAGATGACTTAACTATATATTGATGAGTAATATATGTTTTCATTACCCGTCTGTCCACACGCAGGACGCACTCAGCTTCGTTTGTGAAAATAGACACAGATTTAATGCGCATCGATAAAACCAGACAAGACTCATAAATGCTTATCTTTTTAACGCATGTTTTGAATTCACACCAGTTTCAAATGTCACTTTCTCTTATTGATTTACGGCGCAATTTATGAACATCCTCTGCACGTCCTCTGTAGTGTGAGAGTAGTGGTGTTGCTTTTCTGCCCCGGCCGTCCATCAATATATTTGAAACACTCTAACCTTTGGCTCCGTCATGGAAAGACAATATTGTTAGATGACACGTTTGTCCATATCTAGGTCACTAAATATACCCTGCGCTTTGCTTCAACCTGCCCACTGGTGCCAAAAATATACAGTATCGTGTGGCTCCTTGCTGTTGGCATGAATAAAGGAAGGAGAAGTGAAGGTTATTTTATTTACTCCGTGCAGGAGTTCGACTGCTGCACAGTATGATCATCACAGTTTGGTACACATGAATCACTGAGAGATTTGTTAATCAAGTTCCGGGCAAAGAGTGTGTTATGAAACTGTTACCTGGAGACCATTGGTTACCTGTAATTGTTACATAACTCATCCTGGCATGTGACTCAGACTTTATCCAACTTAGTGACAAGACTAGTTTTGTCTGTACTCAGATTATTTTTTTGGCACAGTGTCTGGAACAGTCTGACTTCACATTAAACCTTGTGTGCTGCTCTTTCATCACAGGTGAAGACCCATCTGCAGGCTCAGGCTATGGAAACCATTGCAGTAGGCCACCAGCACAACCATCTGGTAAGACTCATAAGACACTGGAATACATTATGAGTTTATTTAAGTTCAAGTTCAATGTTAAGCTGACTTTATTTTCACAAAAAAAGGACATTTGAGTGGTGAGAAAAGCAGATAAAAAGTGTACAATACACAGGGAAGAAAGAGGTTCCTTCCCTATTTTATCTGGAATTACCTTATTGTTTACTTAAGTAAAAATAGCACTATCACTGTGTAAATGTACATCAATATAAGTAAAAACAATCATGAAAAACTCAAAGTACATGTATGAGCAGTTTCATGTAGGAACTACTTTCTTGCTAGTGGAAAGTACTTCCTACATGAAACTGCTCACAAGAAGGTCTGTGGAGTAACCAGGTCATAATTTTTTGGAAAGAGACACTGTAATAAAGTTTTTCAGTTATATTTTTTGCGCTTTGAACCCTACAAGCTGAGTGCAGTTTATTCCCATTATATTGGAGAGAAGGCAGACATCTCTAGGGCGATTACTCCAAAACTCTAACCAAACCAAACAATCTAAACAGACATATAGTACTACGGGCCAGGAGCAAAATATGTATTTTTGATTTTGGGGTGAACTGTCCCTTTAACATCCTGGGATTGGAACTCAGCAATCAATTCTCTTTTGGAAACTTGAGTAAATGGAGTTCATTACATTCCATCACTGATAGATACTGTATTTTGGAGTTAAATATTTGTACTGATGTGACGTAAACAAAAAGTCAAAGTATCACAATCAAAACTTCATTATACAATATTTATTGTGATGTGAAAAAAGCAAAGATGTGTACAGCATCTATAAAATTTGACTTCATAAAATAATTAAAACAAAATGTAACCATGCAATTTTATGGTAGACTTTGTCACAGTCCAGTAAGGTATAGACATTTTTTCTCATGATATCACAATATTTGATATAATGTTACATCCCTAGTCACAGTCAGGCCAAATAGTTGTATTTAGACATTTGTGCAGGCAGTCAGCATTTACACAATGAGACTTTTCTAAAGGGGGATAAATACTGCATTGATTACAACACCAAGTGGTGATGATGCCATCATTACATGTTTTTCCACAGAGCATTAAACTTCTGTTGTAGGCTGGCTGCTTTGCACTGTTACGGCTCAAAGTTATATACATGAAAAAGGCTTTTTAATACGTCAGACACATAAGGTATCATAAAGTACTATTATCTGCTACTTCCAACACACCAGTGCCTTTGTTTTCTTCTGTTTCAGGGAGTGTCAGATGCCTTTATTACCATCTATAGAAAAGAAGGTTTAATTGGTCTGTGGAGGGGTGTGAACGGGGCCGTACCTCGAGTCATGGTGGGATCAGCTGCTCAACTGGCAACCTTCACCTCGGCCAAGGACTGGGTGTCACATTCCCAGGTAGACGTGAGAAACAGCTGACAATGTTACAGCACATGCAACCAGACAGCTGCTGTCACGCCACCAGCCAGAAGTCAGCCCTCAGTTAATAATCAATTTCTCTCTTTCTTTGCAGTGGTTTAGTCCAAACAGCTGGCTCACAGCTCTGATAGCTGCTATGATTAGTGGAGTCGCCGTGGCGATCACCATGACACCATTTGACGTCATCAGCACACGGCTCTACAACCAGCCGGTGGATGAGTGTCATAGGGTGAGCTGTTTATACAACTTCTTTTCATCAAATTGGACACAGCCACAAATATTTTTCACTTAACAAAGCTGCTACAATAATCCTATATTGTATTTGGTATCACTCCATCAGAAATAGTGAAGATGGGACATAAATACTTGTATATAACAATATGCATAACTGCATGAAAACAAATCACACAGACTTAGATGGATGTTAAATCATCATCTGTTAGCACATGGAAAATAATAGTCAAAGAGATTCAAGAAAGAATCACTCATAAGTTGAGAAACAGAAAAGATGATTTCATAAGAAACTTGAGTAAATGGGTCAAGGAAACAGATGGAGTGTAATAGTAAAATTAAGAAAGTACAACAGGATTAAGCCCCCTGTTTTTTCTGTCCTTCCTTTTATTTTCTTTCTTTCTTTATATTTCTTTCATTTCTTTTGTCCTGTATGCAGTAAAACTGTATGAATGTGAAAACATGCATAATAATAAAAAAATATTCATGCACCAATAATGACAGAAAAGACAACTGTAAGATCAGATATTGTAGCTAAATGCAAACAAAAACAAAACCTCTGGAGACTTATTATTTTCCTTGTTTGTCTTTCAGGGCCGTCTGTACCATGGATTTTTAGATTGTATGCTGAAGGTGTGCCAAGCTGAGGGCCTGCTCGGGTTGTATAAAGGCATGGGCCCCGTCTTCCTGCGTTTGGCCCCACACACGGTGCTCAGCATGCTGTTCTGGGATCTGATGAGGCAGCAGGCATTGAAGAACAACTACAGTCAAGGAAGGAGCTAAAACAGCACAAACACCTGTGTATGATTGACTGGACTCTGTTACAGCTACTGAAGTGGGCCATCAATGTACGAAACACTGAACTTTAACCAGAAGTTCCTCATTTTGGTAAATGTGTTTGTTCACTTTCTTGCAAGGAGCTGGAAAAGGAGATTGATACCGTTTTAATGTTTGTACAATAAATATAAAGCTACAGAGAGCAACTGGTTAGTTTAGCTTAGCATAAAAACTGCAAAAAACAGGGGGAATTGGCTAGCCTAGCTCTGTCCAGTCATTACACAATCCACCTAGCAGCACCTCTAAAGCTCACTGATTTACCTTTCCTAGGTCCTGACCCTTTACTCTTTGTTTCCTGTGCTTACATATGTCGCTGGTTGATAGGCTCATTTATGATAAAAAAGAAAAGAAAAAAAAAAGAAAATGGGTTGAAAGATGTTGCTGTAAAAGTGACCTTCATATCTTAAATTAGCTAATGTTAGTGTAGTACTTGCTCACTCCAAGCTAATCCACATCAATCATTAGCTAGCTAGTTAGCAAGCATTTTGCTAACTTAAGCTAACTTGAGAAGTGACCCTATATGGTGCTTTTACAGGAAAAGAAGAAAATTGACTGTGTACCAAGTTTGCTCAACTGTTATTGGAGCACAGAGCAAAAAGAGGCAGGACTTAGAGGGGTCAATTAACACATCTTATACCATGGTCTGAGTGAATACTCTTTTTAATGCACATGTAGTTTGGCTCAGTTTAATCACTGTTCAAAATTAATCTGCTACCCAACTTATTACCATAGCAACATTAAAGAGCACAGCTGTCAAAGCTTAATTACTCATCATCAACTGTGGCAAGCCAGCTGAGTTAGAAACTTATTTTAATCTGTTTGGAGAGTACAGCACTTTTGAAGAGTGGGATGCAACAGAGGAGAGAGAAACAGAGAAGAAAAAAACTAAACAACTGAAAAATGGCGCAAGGAACTGACAACCGAAGAGCTTAAAATGGCAACGGAGGAGAAGGATGAAAGTAAGACGAAAAAGGCAACAAAATGGGCAGTTAGTATACTGCCCATTTGCTAAACCAAAAACAAAAGAACACAGATTTGGAAACTCTGGAAACTCATACTTAATGACACCTTACATGAATGTTATGCCTCGGTTCAGTCCATTTCAATGTAATAAGTGGAGTTCAAGTCAAGCAGTGCTGTCTTTAAAGTCCTCTCAAAACGCTATTGAATTACAGGTGTCAGTTCCTTCTGCTGTTTTTCAGTTGTTGTTTTTTTTTCTTTCTATTTCTCTAATGCAAGGTAAGGTCTTGCTTCATAACTTCTAAAAAGTTCTGTGAATGCTTGTAACACACATTTTCTATCTCATGGTACATTTAATGCAGACCTACTTGTTGATTATCCCTTACATATCTATGTACCAAAAAAACAACCGTATTTCTTGGCCACAACAGTAATTTCATTGAGTTTCAGCTAGTTGCCAGCAAGTAGTGATTTTACGCTTAGGTTTCTGTACAAATTAAACAACATGCAACATGTTCATTAGTGAGCTTTACAGGTGCTGGTAGGTGGATTTTGTTGCCCTCTGACACCCCAAGGCTAGCTGTTTCCCCTATTTCCAGTCTTCTTGCTAAACTAAGCTGACGACTACTTGATGTAGCTTCATATTTACCATACAGACAACAGAGTGGCGTCCAAAGCTATGTATATGTCGATGCCACGTTCACCCTTGCATCATATGTCAACGTCTCTGCCATATTGGACAGGGCAAGACTGACTTGTAAACAGTGGAGCTGCGTTTTTTTCTGGATAAAAATAACTAACATTTACATTCCTCAACTGATTTCAATGAGTTGATTTTATATCCGATCTTCTCATCAACTCTGCCAAAAAGCAAATAAGTGATTTTTTTTTTCCAAAAATGTCAAACTATTCCTTTAAGTGAGACTTGTTTTGACTGAAGATGGACGATTTAAATACTTGATAAAGATGGACACATGTTGCACAGAATCCTATCAGATTTCTCAGATATATGAGGTTGCTGATGAACTCTCAGGTTTTACCTTAAAACCTCGTATGCGTATGACTTGACATGCAGTGTCTCTGACTTTCAAAGCACAGCTGAAATGAAAGAGGTGAGAGTGCCGATGACCTGGAGAAACAGGTCTGGATTATTAGAAAATAAGCTCTGTATTCCGTGTTTATAGTCCAGTGTGGCTGCTGTAATTGATCACAGTTTGTTTTAATGGATAATTCTAGTTGCCTTGTCTGCTGTATGTAAAGAAAGACATCTGATGAGAATGTTTTTGTTTACTGACTACTCATAACTAAAGCCAAGAATGCCATTTGATTTGAGGTTTTTATTTACAGAAATGTAACCTACGGTTACTTCAAGCCTTTGAACAGCAGTTAATAATAATAATAGTTATAATAAAAACATTTTTTTCTATGAAATGTATGAAATATATTTTGTCTTTGTATCCTGTTAAAAAGACAAATGCTGCAAGTTTTGAAATACATGATATCTCACACCCCATTTACACCTGGTCTGTATACTGATAAGTTATCCAGATAAGCAAAAACTCACATTCATGCAAGCTGTAAGCGCTACTTGATCTGAGTGTGATCAGATCTGCCTCACCACATCTGGAAGTAGTCTGACTTGCATTGTGTTCAGATTTTATATAGGTGTACACCCAGTCTGTATGACAATCTGGATAATATATCCAGATGCAGATCACATTTTAATATCAGGTGTAAATGGGGTTTTAGGAGCGTAGCTGGAAAAAAGTAAATTCAGTTCATCCATGTCTTTGAGATGAGGCCGAGAGTTTACTCATGTATTTTCAGATCAACTGCATTGATCAATGAGATGAAACAAGGGTTACCCACCTCTGTATTTACCGCCACACCCCTGATTGTAAGCAAAGTGTGATTTTACTTTGACCCAGTGAAAAGGCGCCTGATTGCTCTGTGAGCTTAATCATCTTTTTGAGAGGATTTTCAGTCTGTTTCATCAGGAAATGATTAAACTGACAAACACACTCATATCACATTTGACCTTTGGAACAAGCATGGAGAGCACTCGGACCTGCAGCAGGAAGAAATACAGGAAACGTGACAGTTTGGCTCACAGGACTAGTAGTTTCTGATCAGGTTCTTAAATGGAGCAACTTGAGTGAGAGATCATAGCGCCCTTAATGAGCCGAGGAAAACATAAAAATGTTTTTCCCCTTTTCCTGGATCCTGGGAATTTCTGAATCAAGCCCAGTAGACGGTTTTCTTCAAGGTGAGTTGATATGTTTTTCTCCCTCATGACAATAAAATCCTAATGTACTTCTCTTTAAAGTAATTTCTTTACGTACTTGTGTTGTAGTAGTGGTGTTATTCATGTTTTAAAGGTATCGTGGGAGCATGTGGAATATCAGTGCTGTGCAATTTGACGAGAGTCCACCATTTCATTCAAACATGCAAGTGAGTTTATTCTGTAAAAAAGGAGTAAATATTTGACATACAGTGCAAAGAAAAGTGACAAAGACTTATAATTTGAAGTCGACAGTCCTCCCCAGATTTTTGAACTTTGTATTAAACTCAAACTCTTGTTTTAAGATAAACAACAACAACAAAAATTGTTGATGATTTATTTTTTCTTCTTAAAAAGACTTTCAGTTTTAGAAGCAAACAAACAAAAACATATTTCAAAAATTTGAGTAAATTAATTAAAGTAAGAAGTGAATAATGGTTAATAATTTAAATAATGACAAATTGGGTTCACAGGTCATTGGGGAAATGTTTGAAATAGCCACCAGAAACCGTCCAAGATTCAAGGTTATCTATAGAAGAAAAAAATTATCTTAACAAAAGTTTACAGGTCAGCATTACGTGTTTTTGTTTATCTTTAGTTTCTTTCGATATATAAGAGTTGGAGTTTGATTAAAAACTCAAACATCTAGTGAAGGCTGTTGTCTTAAAGTTGTCTCTCCACACAGTGATTCTGAATCTGAAACTGAAAGCAAACAGAAGTCATCCTCTCCTCCTGTCAGTCCTCGGAGATGGAACTGGAGAACATCTGTCCAGTTCTGGGTCCTGGTGGTCCTCTTGTCTCTGGTGGGCTTGAGGGTCTCTGCTCTGATAGTGCTGGAGTTTTCTCTCAGAGCTGTTTCTGCCTGGATGTCAGCAGGACAGGTGAGTTCCTCAAACACACCAACATTATATCATAGCTGATAAGAGATGATCACAATTAGATTCTGATTAAATTACTAAACTAACAGTTTATTGATACACAAAGTATCATATCAAAATATGATATTTTTCTATCCTACCCAAGTAGTTTTTTGTGCCCGTACAGTTGAAAGTATAAAACAGAAAAGCAAAAAAAATGTTGCCTATAAACATCACCTGGATGATTATTGTAGAGTTGCAACTGATGTTTACAATAAATGGTTCAAAAATACTGTGTAGTGCATCTATAAACATCTGGAAGACCATTATAAAGTTGCAGCTGATGTTTGCAAAATTTTGAATTGTTTAAATGGTTATTATATATATATATATATATATATATATATATATATATATATATATATATATATATATATATATATATATATATATATATATATATATATATATATATATATATATATATATATATATATACGTATATATATATTATATATATATATTATATATATATTATAAAGTCTTACTGATCTCTCTAATACTAATCTGACCCATTTTCCTCCTTGCTTCTGCATCTATCTGATGTCAGGATGCTAATGGCAGAGGTCTGGACCTGCTCCTCATCCAGTGTCAGTTCTCCCTGGGCTGCGGCCTCACCTGTACTCTGGGCTTCCTCCATCAGGGGGCTCCACACAGCTCTATCAGCTTGTTCCTAGCAGCTGCTCTCAGCTGGGCGCTGGCAGGCGTCAGCCACAGTCTGTGGAGCCATGTGGCCAGATTCTACCCACTACACAGCACAGAGCGTTACTGTGGGAAGTGCATCACCCTCCTGACCTCTGGACACGCCATCCTGGCTTCACTGCAAAGAGCGGTTGTCTTGGCCTTCGCTCTAGCAACTGTGGCTTCCACCACTACGGTTTATGACCACTTCCTGTCCCAGAAGGATGCTCTCAAGTTCTGGACTCCCTTGACACTCTGCTACACGATGCTGGTGGTCTATATTCAAGGTGACAGAACTGAAAAGACTAGTTTGGTTACCTTTGCACAGTGACAAATAACATAAGAGACACAAGTCAGTCAGTTCACAGCAGACGACAAATGAAAGAACACCAACTAACACGTTTTTGTTTTTTTGCAATTTTTATTTAGAGAATAATTGAAAACATTTCATCAACTACAAAGAAATAGTCTTGCAGTTACAGAGAGCAGCAGAAGTCTGCGTCAAATGAGCATTTTTAAATTGTGGGAAAAAGCCACCAACCATGTTCTTTATTCCGACAAATATTTGATCCGTTTTGTCCAGCTTACGATGTATGTGTCATTTCTTTATCTCAGAAACAAGGTCAGTCTTTCCATCTCATAAATCTCTTTGATGATTTCAAGCCAGTCATCTGTGGGTGGGTTGGTTTGTAACCATTTATGAGTAATAGCTTTTTTTTGCTGCACCAGTCAATATTTTCTGAAGGTGTTTGTTGTCTCATATTATTGCTACTGGCAGATTACACAGGTAAAGTGACGCACAAATCAGTGGGATCTGCTGCCCAAGAATACATTGTATGATTCTCCAACTACTTTCCCAAAATAGTTGTGAGATGGTTCCAAAGAGTTAAATAAATAAGTTTTAAAACAAAAATTGGTTAGGAGACCAGGCAATCTTTTCCTCAGAAAGTAGAGAAAAAAGAGGGATTGTAAAAAAAAAAAAAAAAAACACAAACAACATAGGATCTACCACTTTAACTCCATAAAGTGTGACCACTTTTTTCATTATGTGGACTTCATTAACTGTATCTCACAATCTAACGTGTCTTAAGAAGAGATTAGTTTGATTTAGGCAGTTAATAATACACCTGAAACCAGAAGCAATAAAACATGCAATAACGCTGTTGGTAAGTTTTTGTTTTATTTTTCACAGAGGACCAGAATCGTCAGACTGGTATGGAGGCCTTGATGCACACAGTAGTTCTGAGACTGGGAGCCTTACTGGTGCTCATGCTGACTGTGGGTGACTGGTCTGATGTCCTCCACATCCTCATCACGTTCCTGGGTGAAGCCGTCTGCCTGCTGCCCTCTCAGGACTTGCTTCAAGCCGTGTTACAGGTCTGTGTCAATCATCTCTTCTGCTCACAGTGATGTTACCAAAATATCTTACAGTTCACTTTTTTTGCATTTATGCCATCACTTCTGGCACATGACTGTTTCTGTTACTTGTTTGTAATGCTGAGAACTGTGACATTGACAGGTTACATGAAATTTTCATGCTTCCTCTTTAGGGAGAAGAAGAAGACATGAGCTTGAGAAAATCCAGTAACAAATCAAGGGGAGGAACACGGACAACACAATCAGACAACAGTTGATTGATGGCGTACCTGAAATCTACCTCAAATACAAGTGTCTACCTCCAGTGTCAAGATGTGCTAATACTTGATATTAATAAGAAAATAATAAAAGGATTATTGTGCACTTACTGTTGTTAAGTCTTGTTTAACTAGAAGGAAAGCATGAGAAGTTTGCAATTTTGCACCTGCTGGATCAGGATCTTAAACTAATTTTATTATTGTGGGAAATGATGTTGCTGTAATGTTACACTTTTTCCATGCTTTATGTAATGGAAGGAAAATATGTGAAAAGGGGTTGTTAAGCTGCATCATAAATATTCTGTATTCCTGTTGATGTTTTTGTGTAGTAATACAGCATAATTTTGCCAGGCCCAAGTAATTCAGTAAAGTGATAGAGTGGATAGAAACGAGCAGAAGCTGATGAAAGTGTAAACAGATGACATTTCCACCAGCAGAGGATGAAGGTTTGTTAAATGATTCACTCAACAATATATAAAACCACCTCCTATATGGTGAGGGACCGAAAGCATCTAATTGTTCATTGTGCTTGAGAAGCATTTTGATGCACTTTTTATACATTAATTCCACAAGTTTCTGTGGCTCAGATATTCTACACAACTATTCTTGGACAAACACTTCCTTTATGAATAACATATGAAAAGGTATTGATGGATAGCAGATGAACTGGTCAGGAGGGTGTGTACATTTTACACACACAGGACACACAGGACACAAACCTTGGCCTCCTGGGTGAATGTCCTGTGTTTGTATGACCCATCCACCCCAACTCCTCCATATATATGGACTTTCTCACTTTTTATACAAAGTCACCTGACATAGATGGGTTTACATTGAAGTTAGTAGATAAGTCACTTGTGCAACTGTATTGAGTGCCGTGAGGCATGACGAAGTATTGTTAGTTGATGACCTATATCTGAAAAAACAGTTACGTATACATATTAATTATATAACTGTCATTCTGAAGGCACAAAGTTTTAAAGAAGTGGGCATGTAGGATGCAGTGAAGTTGGACATTATCCTGTTGCATTATAGAAAATGTAGGATCCAGCCTTTTTAACCTTTGACCCTTACTAAAGACCAGTGGTGCATTCCATTTGAATTGAAAAGTCAGACTTTCTGAGTTCCCAGTTGGAAATTTCATTTGGAACACCCCAGAATTCAGATTTCCAAAACTGAAAGTCAGAGGAGCCATACCGACCTCAAGATCCAAGATGGCTGCTCAATGGTTTGTGAAAGCTACAGTAATATTACCACTTCTGTCTTTTGTGTCTCATTCAGTCTGTCTGTGAAGATTCTCCAGGTCATGGTATCTCTCTGGTATCTCTATGGTATCTTTCCAGGTCACTGGACTTGTTTGAGGTTCTTGAAGATGTTTCACCTCTCATTCAAAAGAGTTCCAGGTATTTCACCTCTGATCTGGTCATTACTTTTGTTACTCTAAAGGCAAGTAGGGGGACAAATACCTGGAACTCCCCACTATTCAGAACTGAAGAAGCTTTTCAGGTGAGAGGTGAAACGTCTTCAATAACCTCAAGAAAGTCCAGTTGCCTTCAGAGCTCCCTGACATTAAATCAGTACACAGAGTGCTGTCCAACTTCTCTCTGACATGTTGCTACAGTGTTTGTTTGTGCAAAATACCACGTAAGAGCGACAGAACAAGCAAAACAAAGTTTTCCTGGAGGCGTCTATAATGGTTTTGCAACTTAAAAGAGGTTACCTCAGGTGTGACTCACTGGGTCATTCCCAGCTCCAACGTCTGACGTAAATGGAGCGCAGCATAAAACTAAGGACATCTCAACCACTGCTGCTTTGATTTTCATCCTTTTCTTTTTGATCTGTCTCTCACAGTTCTCCCAACTTCATTGCAGAACTAGTCCTTCATTCAAAGCAGTCAAGTAATCTTAACTCCCACTAGGGGAACATTTTGGTAAAATAACAGTAATTTTCCCTGGGAAGTAGTTTTTCCACCCATTCTGATGTTTACAGTTAGGAAGTCAACATTGGCTGTGATTGTGAACATGCAATTGTCACTGTTTTCCCTCTCTGCTGTGTTTCATCCTGTTCCTTTCCCTCCATTTCCCTCCATTCTCTTCCCATTGTTGCCCTGCTCGCCCAAATGAAGGATTACGGTAAAATAAATTACACTGTGAT
>NW_028146723.1:0-17949 GCF_056507025.1 Lutjanus erythropterus | reverse complement strand
TAATGTCAAACAGCTGCAGTTTGGTTCAGTTTAAGAAAAGATGAGACTTTGGGTTAAAATAAAAACGTTATATTAGATAAATTAAGTTAAAGAAGTCGGTGTTGATTTTCAGTTTCGTACAGGACATAAACTCTGGTCTCCTGACGCTTCTCTCTTTCATACGTGGACGTTTTCACTCTTTTTACTTTGTCAGCTGATGTTTTATTTCTGTCTGACATTCGTGTGTAAAATGTAAAACGTCTCTGTAAAAGTCTGTACAGAATAAATGTCGTGTGAAAAGCAAATGAGGCTTTGTGATAATAAGACTTTGGCATGTTAAGGCCCATCCACACCAAGAACTACAAATATAACTATAAAAATATTGTTGTAAAAATTGTTCTAACTCAAGCGGACGGTGTTCACACCACAACTACACCAACAGCATCTTAAGTCATTTATTTTTGTGTGAAACAACAAGGAGCCACAAAAACCGACAGAATGAATTGTGGTGACCAGAGAACACAGGAAACATTTGTCTGATGTTCTCCGGCTGCTCCGCCTCGACTCGCTGTGAGTTACAGTTTCCTGATGGACAGAGAGCTTTACTTCTTACTAAAGCAATCGCTAACTGTAGCTGCCATTAGTTCATTTAGCTCAGTTAGCTCAGTTAGCCGTGCAGCTAGCTGACTCCACCTGTAGTTGTAGCTCAGAGCACCGGGGAGTGTTGGTGTTTCCACAGTCAGGAGGAGGCGTTTTAATGAAGCTAATGAAGTTTCATTTTAAGCTCTTAAAAAGAACTTTGATAGTGTGTTGATTCTGGAGCTTCCTGTGGACAACAGTGATCGTGTTTCCACTATCATAAACACAAAATATAATGTCAAAAATAAAATGATGTAAATAAAAAATCTCCTCCTGCTTCTTTTTAACTGGCTGATGAACAAACAACTGACTGTTACTCTGTGAAAATGTAAAGACAAACTGTTTGATGTAAGGAGGATTTGAGCTGCTGTCAGACAATAAGAAACACAAGTTTACTTCTGTAGGTCACATGGAGAAGTCAGGATTAAACTGAGACTCTTTCATGACTTGTTAAAACTTGTTGTGGCTTTAAGCTTTAAAGTTAAAAGGGCAGCTAGCTACACAGCTAACTGAGCTAACAGCAGCTACAGTTAGCAGCAGTTAGCGGTTGCTTTAGTAACAAGTAAAGTTCTCTGTCCACCAGGAAACTCACAGAGACGAGGCGGAGCAGCCGGAGGACATCAGATCAGATCAGATCACATTTTCTCCATAAAATTTGATCCAGTTTCACCAAATTGACTGAATAAAGTTTTAATATTGTGTTCGTGCACTCCACCTGTTTTTGGATCTATTTTTCAACTAGTGATCAATCTGGCAATAATTTTCTCACTAATCAAGACGTTGTTTGGTTCATAAAATGTCAGAAAATGTTGATCAAAGTCCAAACGTTAAACCATCACAGCTTCTCTGATGAAATATTCTGACACTGATTGATTAATTTTAATTTTAATATATTTTCACAGCTGAGATCAGAGTCTGAGGTGAGTCTGACTCTTATTTTAATATTTTCTATGCTGTTGTTATATAAAGTAGTGTGATGCACACAGTCGACATATTTCTTCATTTTCTTGCAGATATTTGATATGTTAGAATTCAGGAACTGAAGTTACTCTGCAGCTTCTTGCTGTTTCTGTTGAATTCTTGTGCAGGACGTCTGTCACTCAAATGATGAGAACACGACTTTTTTTGACAAACAATGAAGTCACTGCCTTTACAATCAATCTGAACAGATTTTACTGGATTAAATATAAATATATAGAATATTGAACAGGATGATTTCATGTTATAAAAGTTTCATATCAGTTAAATTAAAATAATTTTTCTCAGGTTTCATCATGAGGAGATATTTTCTGTATTTTTTAAATATTTTGTTTGTGTAATAAATCTTCCTGCAGTCACATTTTATTCTGTCTGCGCCTTTAATTCTCCAGCTGACCTCCCCTTTAACACACACACACACACACACACACACACACACACACACACACACACACACACACACACAGACACACACACACTCAGTTTTTTTCCCTCCTGTTTAATCCCCAATAGGGAGAGAGAGAGAGAGAGAGAGAGAGAGAGAGAGAGAGTCAGATTAGTGAAGTGAAGCAGAAAAAAGCAGCAGAATTTCTCTCCTCTCATCTTCTCATTCTGTCTCTGTTCACTTTTCTCCTCCGGCTGGATGGAAATCGATGAATCGATGAACTGATCGGCGGCAGTACAAGAAGAAGAACAGCAGTGTATCGATTATTGATCAGCGTGTGAGTGATCTGCGGCTGAAATGTGCAGAAGTTGAAGGGGCTCGTGAGTGAAGAGCTGATCAAAGTGCGGATCAATCGATCGATAAAGATGATTATTGGAGTTTGGAGTTGAGAGTGAAGAGCAGCAGCAGCGGAGATGTACGAGGACCGGAGCAAAAGTAAGAATTCACCTCTTCTGTCTGTTTCTGCTTACAGTCAGCTGCTTCACCTTCAATCTACAGATCAATCATCAATCAGAGAAAGTATCGATCCAATAGTCCGTTTCTCAACAACAGAGATTTCATCTGCAACATGCAACCTGCTTTTTTCTTCATCTGCTCAAAATAAACAGAATGAGGTGAAAACTAGAACTGCAACCATTAATCAGCTAATCAATTCACTGATCAAAAGAGAATTAGTTGCCGCGATTTATCGATTAAGAGAAGATGTTCCTTCATTAGTCTCACAGCTGGGAATGTTGCAGTTAGTGGAGGAAAAAAATATGAAGAAGTATCAACAAATAATAATAAAATACCTTCAGTGCATATAATAATAATGATAATGATAATAATAATAATGATAATAATAATCAATAAACGGTGTCAGCAGTTGGATTTACAGCACTGCACACAGGAAATAAACTTTAAATGATGAATAATTGTGATTCACTTAAATTAAGTCAATGATTCACCAACTGTTTTCATAATTAATTGATCAGTTTGAGTCATTAAAAAAAAGTCTGAATTCTCTGATTTCAGTTTCATAAATGTGAATATTTCCTGGTTTCTTTCCTCTCTGACAGTAAAAACGAGACATTTGAGGACGTCGTCTTGGAGAAACTGCAAAGAGAATTTTCAACATTTTACTATCAACTAAACAATCAGCAGATTTATTAGAAATAATAAAAATAATCATTCGTTGCAGTTTGAGTGAAAACATGAAATGAGAAAATAAATCAGACAGAACATCAGATACAGACACTGTCCTCCATTTTCATAATAAATCAACAGAACACCTTCATTTCATTTTCATGTGTTTTATTTTGAAGGACGACAGATTTTAATCAACATGTCTGTAGCGTCAGTGTCGGTCTGTGAGTTTTTAAAGGTGCAGTCTGTAAGAATTGTGGTTTAAAGTTGAACTGAACGTTGAACAGTGGTGGACAAAGTACTCAACCCCAGTACTTGATTCAAAGTACAGATACTCCTGGTCAAATATTACTCAACTACAAGTGAAAGTCGCTCAGTCAAAAGTTAAAGTACTAGAGTTCTTGCTTTTAAAAATACTTAAGTATTCAAAAGTACATGTTTTTAAAAAATACTAAAGTATTCAAAAGTACAAATTACAAAGTACATTTTCTAATATCAATACATGCTGTATTGTTTTCACGATGCATTTACTGAACCTTGTAACTCTGTAAACCACCTGATGAAGCTGTGACCTGCTGTAGATCCTCTCTGATACACAAAGTGTGTAGAAACACCTTAAAAACTTCAACATAGAAACACAATCAGAAACAAAAAATACATTTTCTGATGTAACTGAATTAAAATCACATCATAAAATTAGATTGAAGATAAGTGTGAGGAGTTCAACAAGTCTGTTAAATAACTCAGATTTCTTTCTGTCTTCAGAGGCAGTATATATACATGAATTATGTCATCAAATCAATCCAACATTAAAAGCTACCTGGAATAATGAATAATTCTAGTAACATCTTGAGATTTAATTTTGTCTTTCTCCTGCCGTCACCATTACTGCTTTTTGTTTGAATGACAGAGGGACAGTTTGTTCTTGTTACAGACGCCTGGACGTGTTTCTGCTGTGACATCAGTCCCATTTGAGAGGAGCTCTGTGATTGGTTTCCTTCTGTGAGGAACACGTCATGTGACCAACTGCATTTTAGAAAAGAAAAAACACCAACAGCTGATTTCAAAGCTGCGCTTAGTGGAAAAGTAACAACAAGCTTCATAGAAATGTAGTGGAGTCAAAAGTACAATATTTGTCTTTGAAATGTAGCAAAAGTCTGAAGTTTACAAAAAAACAAATACTCAAGTAAAGTACAGATACTCAAAAAATGTACTTAAGTACAGTACTCAAGTAAATGTACTTCAGTACTGTCCACCACTGACGTTGAACAAATACTGACCCTCCTGACACATTATGATTTATAGATATTATGATTTTAATCAAATGTCAAGTCGTTGTGCAGCTCGTTTCAAAACATTGAAAAACGAACTGAAATGATCAACACAATGTGAAGAAATACCAAAGACAGACGTGGACTGAAGTTAGCATGCTAACAGCTAGCTCTGTCCCATCCTGTCAGAACCAAACCTCCGACCTGAAACACTCGATCACACGAGTCTGTTCATCACTCTAAAAATTAACTAGTAATGTAACCAAGTATCACAATGTTCAAGTAATGTAACTCTGTTACTTTTGGATTACCTCACTATAAAATATGGTGAAAGTGTTTAATGTAATATAATGTTTTTAGGACTTCAACTAGTGATTAATGATCTCAATTAATCAAATGTCAGAAAATCATGAAACTCAATTAATGAATTCTGTCTCATTCTTGTCAATTAAAATATCAGACATGTGAGAACAGATCAATCTGGCAATAAATATCCCACTAATCGATCAGTTGTTTGATCCAGAAAATGTTGATCAAAGTCTTCAAATGTCTCGTTTCATCAGTTTACTGTCAGAGAGGAAAGAAACCAGAAAATATTCACTGAAATCAGAGAATTTGGACTTTTAATTAAGAAATGACTTAGAATGATTAATCAATTATCAGAATAGATGCAGATGAATTTAATATCCAATTAATAATCAATAAATAGCTGCAGCTCCAAGTGTTTTATGTTGGAACAAGTTGCCTTTGATTTGAATGAATTATACAAACAAAAATCATAACTTTCTCACTTGTACTTGTTTTTAATGAACATGATCAGATGTGTACAGGAAGCTTGAAAACCCTCCCTTCTTTAAAATCTCTGATCTCTTTTGTAATATATGTTTAAAAAGAAGATAATAAACTGTGGTTAGAAATCTGATTCACTGTACTCTTTAACAAAAGAAAAAATACAGAGTTTACACTGAGACATATTCTTCATCCAGGCTCCTATTGGCTCCCTGTTTTTTTTTTTTTCCAGTTAAATCCTGTCAGACATTTTTCTTGCAGTTTGTTCATTTTGTTAAACTGTGATTCTTCTTTTTTTCCACGGAGGATCAGGAGGATTCAGTCCCAAAATAACGACCTTAGTTTTCCAGGGCAGCGATCACTTCATTCCAGAATGTTCTTATCTCAGTATTTTATCATCCTCCCTCAATTTTATTGCCATAAAATGCCGAACACATTGCAACATGCAGCGTAACTATTTTGTAGAAAAGCTGCCTTGAAATCAGACATTTTATGACGCAACAATCCCAAAAACATAAATTCAAAATCCTGCAGGGACTGATGAACGTCTGAGAAATCAACTTACAAAATATTTCACTACAAATCAAGGGTTAGAGAAAACTGCAGATTTATTATTATTATTATTATTATTATTTGCACACATATAAAACTGCAGAATGAAAGAAAAAAAACAAATAAATGTGTCAGAAGAGACGGACAAGGACCGTCCCTAATCAAAACATAATTTAAGAAAAACAAAAAATGACAATAAACACAAACGAGTAGAAAAAAAAACAAAAAACATAAACAATATGAAAAAAAAAAGAAAAAATATGAGAAGTTTGATTTTTATTTTCTTTCGTCTCATTAACGATGTGACGAGGCCTCAGGTTGGTCTTCGTGTTTGTCTTTGAGGATGACAGGAAGCGTCTCCTGAAAACGTCTGCTGGACGTCTCACGTCTGATCTGAATCAGTCAGTCAGATATCAGGTGTCGTCTTTCCTCTCGTCTCCTTGTCCCTCTGAGGGTGATGTCACTTCCTGTGTGACAGGTCGAATGGTGGACGTCCACGTCTTTATGTTCTGAGCTGCAGACTGAGCAGCTGTGTGAACAGTCCTGCAGACACACGTCCTCTTCCTCACCTCCTCAGTGAGACTGTTCAGTCTTAAATAGTGTTTTTAAGGCTGCAGCTGATCATTGTGTTCATTAATCTTGTCAATCGATCAATCAAACGTTGTTGTCTATTGAACATCACGTGAAAACGGGAGGAGCGACGTCCGTCCTGTTTCACGTTTGGATTTTTCAACAGGAGATCAATCTGATGATCAGAAAAACCCTCTGATGCAGCCTGATGTGTCTCTGAAGTCAAACACACCTGTGTGTGACCTCTGACCTCTGTGAAGGGGGCGGGGTCACCAGAGGTCCCCTCCTCCATCACTGAGAGAATTTAATCCTCCTGATCCTGACGGCGGATCAGACTTCCTGCTCTCTGAATTAAGATGGCCTCGGTGGACCCTCTGATAACGTTGTCATGGAAATGAGCATTAACACGCGTGACATCAGCGGTTACCGTGGCAGCAGAGCTAATCCGCCCTTTTTGTTCTGTCCATGAAATGAGGCTTATTTTAACGTTATCTCAACCCCAAAGGAACCTTTAAAGTGATTTTCACTGTGACGGGACGTCGTCTGTCCAACTGATCAGACGTTTTCAGCTCAGGAGACATTTGCCAAACGTGGACAGGCTGCAAAAATAACCTGAATCTGGTCTTTTTTTTCCCTTTTTATTTCAGTTTTAAGATGTCACAGTGTCCTTGAACGCACCAGCAGGGAGATTTCTTTGCAGTCTTATGACTGATGATGAGATAAACCCGAAACCTCCTGAACATCGACTGAAGTGGATTAACTCTGACAGGTTAAGAGAAATAAAAAAGATCAGGCTGAAAACTTTAGAACGCTTAGAAATAAAATTACATAATTCTTTTTCCACAACTTATTTTTATTAATGTCGACAGAAAATCAATGATGTGAACCTGAAAACTGTAAACTGGGCGTCCCACAAGGCTCCACTCTGGGCCCCTCACTCTTCTGATTATAAATATATATATATATATATAAAAATTAATTATAAAGTAAAGCTAACTGAACATTGATTCTGTTTGAATAGTGAATATTTCTGTTGTAATTAAATGAAGATGATTTCTGTCTGAAGGGAAGGAAATCAAAAATCTGATAGAGGATTTAGAAAATATGCACAAAGTCCACAAAATGTTTTTGTTCTTTTGTGAATCACATACTTACTTAAATGTGCAGTAATATTTAGGTCAATTTCATCAAAGAACACTGGTGGAAAAATATTGTTTTTTACAAAAATGCAAGCAAAACTAAAATATATAAAAATGAACGCCTGAAACATAAACAAGGACTAATGCAACAAATAAAAACTAAGCAGCCGACAAATGGACTGATGAAATACTGTGTGTCCTCAAACAGCCCGAGCCTTTATTTATCTCCCAGCTGCAGGAGTTTCATCTGTTTGACGTGTATCTGTTCATATTTTACTTTGAAGCCTCCCTCTGGTCTGATTTGCTCTGTTCTGCACTTCCTGTGTCCATTTCAAATTAAAAGCCAACCACTGTTCATCTTCAAAACACTTCTGTCACCTCTGTGTCTCTAATGGACTCGTTGCTGCCATGACTGTAGTGTTTTCTGCCCTCCAGCCACAAGGGGGCAGCAGAGAGTCCATTAAAAAACACGCTCTGTCTGTTGTTGCGAACAACAACCTGCTGAGATGGAGCTCGTTCCTCGGTGCTCTGCGTCGACGCGTTGCTGTTTCTGGATGTTACATACAAACAGTCACAGTAAATAAGAACACAACGTTATGAACACAAGAACCACTGAGCAAAGGACAAACGTAGAACAGTAAAAACAGTCAGGATCGCTTGGACTCAGGAGAACCGACTTGTTTTCTGTGTCAGGTCACACTTTTTTAAGCCAAACTATGATTTGTTCCTCCGTTCCGCCTTCTCAAATATCCTGCGTTGGTCACAGGAAAAGGAAGTATGGATCCATCCTGGGTGGAACCAATCACATTGCGATCTTTTGAATACTAATAGGTGGAGTTACCATGTTCTCGCCCTGACCATGTCCTCGCCATGGCCATGTCTTCGCCCTGACCATGTCCTCGCCCTGACCATGTCCTCGCCCTGACCATGTTCTCGCCCTGGCCATGTCCTCGCCCTGGCCATGTTCTCGCCCTGGCCATGTCCTCGCCATGGCCATGTCCTCGCCCTGGCCATGTTCTCGCCCTGGCCATGTCCTCGCCCTGACCATGTTCTCGCCCTGGCCATGTCCTCGCCCTGGCCATGTCCTCGCCCTGACCATGTCCTCGCAATGACCATGTCCTCGCCCTGACCATGTCCTCGCCCTGGCCATGTCCTCGCCCTGACCACAGCCATAGTTCAGACAGAGACAAAGAAGTCGCTGTCTTACTTGGACAAACTGCACAAAGAGTCGAGTCTTTGGGGTGGGGGTCTTCTATCAGCTGATTGGACACAAACGTTCTTGAAGAACTCTTTCTTCTAAGAATCTTCAGATCAATACATGTGATAAAACCACTTAGACATAAATTCAGACTTCATGGAAACTTTAAATAGTGTTTTTTTAAACAGTGATGGAGGCTTGTTTACTTCCATCTCCAACGCAGACTTCTTTATAAACAGGCAAACAACTCCTGTAACCATGGTAACGGTAGGCATCAAAGATGATGGTCAAAATGTTTAGAAGATTTAAAATAAAAAATCTGTCTGTTAATAAACTTAAGAGATGAATCCTAAATCAACATAGAGTGCTGTAATATTTCACTTTAACACACTTCTGTGTACTACTAGTACTACTAGTACTACTAGTACTACTAGTACTACCACTACTACTACTACTACTAATAATAATAATAATAATAACAACAATAATAATAATTTAATAATAATAATAATAACAATAATAATAATAATAATAATAATAATAATAATAATAATAATAATAATAATAATTTAATAATAATAATAATGATAATAATAGTGTGAGACATGCTGACGTGCTGATCAGCCTCAGTTCTGCTGTGATTCTGAGCAGTGAAGAAGAAAAACTGCCCCAACATTCACTAAATGAACTGATGACCTTCCAGCTGGACCAGGCTGGAGGGCAGCGTGACACACACACAGACACACACACACACACACACACACACACACACACACACACACACACACGCACACACACACACACACACACACACACACACACACACACACACACACACACACACACACACACACACACAGTTAGAGACCGGGCAGTGAAAAGTAGAAAGTTAACAAGGCGGATGCAGGGTTGTGTGCAAGTGATGGGATGCCCCACTACACCCTCACACACACACACACACACACACACACACACACACACACACACACACACACACACATACACACACACACACACACACACACACGGTGTTGTCATGATGATGTGAGTTGACTCGGGGTAATTCGGGGATAATTAGTTGGTTCTTGTCGTCCTGCGGGTGAAGCAGCTCCTCCACAGGAAGAAACAACGTGACCCACAGTCATGTGACCTGCACCGGCCAAAACCTCAGCTTCCCATTGGACGAATGACAAACCTGCTGGGATGCTGCCAGCTCCAAGTTCAGTGAGAGGAAAGACTTTAAAGGAGCAGTTCCACTGTTCCTGATGAGAACGGTCCTGATTCCGGTTCTGGGTCAAATCTCAGTTTCAAGGAACCGAGCAGTTCTGCGAGGAACGACTGTGAGGAGTTTTTACTGAATGTACCACCTGACTGTTGTGCGTCATTTGGTGCGAGCAGGTTTAGTGGATATTTTACTGGTGCTTCTGAAGTGGCCAAAATCACCTGTGTCATCCATCTCACTGTCATCTACCTCATTTTCAACATGGCTGCTCAAAATATTCTGATATAATCTGAAATATTCTGAGTTTGTGTACCACCAGTTGTACTGGTACCACAGTTTGAGGATCTCGAGTCTCATGGCAGTAAATGTACAGTTTGCCCGTGAATAAACACTGCAGACAAAGTTCAGGAAGTCCTGCTGTCGTACTGCTCAGCTGATCTCTGATCTGTGGACCTCACTCTGCTCCACCCCAGTTTTCTGGATAAAATATGTTGTTCAAGTCTTTGTACTGGACAAATAAATACTTCAGCTGGTGCTTTTTGTTGTGTGAATGAAAAACTCATGTGACTCACTTGTAGTCGAGGCAGCAGGTTAGGATGGGGACCATAGTTTCATTTCCCATGTGTGGACGAAGTTTAGCAACACTAAATTTACCCTTCACTAAGCCCCGCCTCCAAATAGCAACTGTCCAGTCATAGGTTAGCAACTGTAACTAGGGCTGTCCAGCTTTCCATCTCTCTCCATGTTGAAGGTTTGCAGGAGGCTCTGAGAGGAGAGATACTCAGAGTTTCATGAGTTTACATGAAACACGAGCACACGTGTGGTTAATGGATTAAACTCTGTCTTCATCTGCTCTAACATGAGCTGCAAACGTTAGCATGTCTGGCTAACTAATGCTAGCTTTAACTTTCCCTCCAGTCAAACTTGTTAGATCCACTGCATCATTTGTTCTGTGGGGGTTTGAGGAGGAGGATGTGGACTGATGAAGAATAGTCAGTCGATGACAATGTGTCTCTCTCTCTGGCTCGCTGTCTCAGGTCTAAGCCGGGTTAGCTTAGCCTCAGTCTGTTAGCATTAATGTTATATCATGTACGCAGCTGTTAGCTAACTTTACATAAACACTTTGACAGGGTTCTTGTTTTAAAATGTGTCAGATGGAAACATTAAAACATCAGCTGGAGACTCTCAGCTGACTCAAGTCACGTTAGCATTAGCATTAGCTTACATCAGCAGCTACACTTATGAAATCTGTTTGTGAGTCTTTATTTTAGAAAATCCACCGTCATCAGCTGGAAATGAGAATCTGCTTTGGTTTAATTTCTCTAAAGAATCACAGACCTCATGTTTCATCAGTTAGTCCCAGTTTCCTGTTAAATCTGCTGCTGTTATCACTGTAAACTGCATGAATACAGTGACAGAATGGAAACTTTGATGGGTGTAGTGACAGTAACCACGGAGGGCGGGGCTTAGTGAAGGGTCAATTACTCACATTGCTCAACTGTCAATAATCTGCATTATGACATCAAATCACAAAATAATAAAACAATGAAACAATAAAAGTAGGACGTCGCTGTGGACGACTCGGTTCGTTCAAACCACAGAACTGCTGCTGTCGACAAAACTAAACTGATGAGTCGAACAAAGTAACAGTGAACAAATCTTCAGTTCAGAGACGCCTTTTACTGTCCACCATTATATCATAATAAAAAACAACAGCTGGACACAGCAGCAAGGCATTCTGGGAAACAGGAAATCTAGGAAATCACCAAACAGACTGAGAGAGAGAGAGAGAGAGAGAGAGAGAGAGGGAGAGAGAGAGAGAGAGAGAGAGAGAGAGAGAGAGAGAGAGAGAGAGAGAGAGAGAGAGAGAGAGAGAGAGAGGAGAGGGAGAGAGAGGGAGGGAGAGAGAGAGAGAGAGAGAGAGAGGGGAGAGAGAGAGGGGGTGGGGGGTGGAGATGCAGATCATCATGTAATCTCACTCTGTGTGTGTTCAGGGTCCTCAGGTACTACACATAAATTACGGCCCAGATCAACACACACACACCACACACACACACACACACACACAGATCTAGGTCACAGCTGTTCACTACAATATTTCTGTTTCCTCTGGAATCGGTCACCTCTCTTCCTCCCTCTTCCTCTCTCTCTCCTCTTCCTCTCTTCTCCTCTTCCTCTCTTCTCCTCTTCCTCTTTTCTCCTCTTCCTCTCTTCTCCTCTTCCTCTCTTTCTCCTCTTCCTCTGGATTGTGGAGGCCGGTGTGAACACATCAGGATTACAGCCTGAGGCTTTATGAAGGACTTGGTCACAAGTTTGGCTGCAGCATTTTGGGCCAGTTGTAGGAATTTATGGATGTTTTGCTCAGGCAGGTGAAAATGACAGAAATGCAGAAGTAAAGAAATAAATGCACGTACAACCCCGATTACAAAAAAGTTGGGACACTGTAAAACATAAATTAAACCAGAATGCAATATTTGCATTTGCAAAATTAGTTTGTAGTAAATCTGCAGTCATTGTGTTTCATGTTTCTCTCTGTGATCCATCATCTTTTCTTCTGACACTCAGTCAGTGTTTGTGAACTGAGACACTAACTGTTGAAGTTTTAAAGGTCAATTCTGTCTCATTCTTTCTTGATATTCGTCTTCAGCTGATCATCAGTCCACAGTCTCTGTTGTCCTATTTTGTCCTTCATGATGCACCACACATTTTCAATGGGAGACACGTCTGGACTGCAGGTCCAGGTCTGGACTGCAGGTCCAGGTCAGTCTAGGACCTGAACTTCTTTTACTATGAAGACACGCTGTTGGAACACGTCCACAACGTGTCTCAGAATCGTCTCTCTGAAATAATCAGGGACGTCTCTGAAGAAGACGTCAGTGATGGCAGCATGTGTCTCTCCAAACACCTGTATGAACCTGTCAGCATTAATGGGACCTTCACAGTTACCCATGATGCACTGGGCACTGACTCAGAACAATATGAAATAAGATGAAGATTATGTGAAAGATGAAAATTACATTACAAAACAAATATTACGTAAAACGCGTAACAAGAACCATGGACCAATGGAGGGGTGGGTATAATGTGACAGGGACTGGAGGAGGTTTCCATGGTAACATCTGTGAACTGTTGCAAAGTAGAGGGTGGACGTGGTGATGTTCACTTTATCGTTTATCTTTCCAACAGAGACAACAGCAGAGAGAAATTTGTTGACTCTGAGGAAACTGGGACAGCAGGTGACAAGTGTTACAGGAATGAAATGATTCTAGAGCTGCTGCAGTTATTCAGAACATTAAATTCTAAAAATGGTTTCACAGACACTTCAGAAATGACAAGAGGTGAGGTGGTGTGTTTTTGGTGAGATGTCACAAGACAAAAACACTGTTTAAATATATAACAATGTCTCATTTTTTGCAGTGAAGTAAAAAGTACATTTGTCTCTGAGATGTTTGATTTTCAGAAAATATTAAATATAATTCAAAAGGCTGAAGGTGATGAAATCTTCTCTGTCTGTCTGCAGGTTCTGGTCGTAATGGCTACACCAAAGCAGTGGATGGGGAGGAGGGAGGAGGTGAAGGTGAGGAAGAGGAGGAGGAGGGAGGAGAGGGGGATGGAGGAGGAGGAGGAGGAGGAGGAGAAGGAGGAGGAGGAGAGGAGAGGGATGCAGAGTGGGATGAAGAGCTGGACGGAGAGAACGAGGGAGGAGTGAGGATGACGAGGACTGACACGCTTCACTCGACCACAAGTTCAACTGGAACACAGAGGAGGAGAGGACAACACGCTAAGAAACAGGTGAGACAACACGCCAAGAGACAGGTGAGACAACAGGCTAAGAGACAGGTGAGACAACACGCCAAGAGACAGGTGAGACAACACGCCAAGAGACAGGTGAGACAACATGCTAAGAGACAGGTGAGACAACACGCCAAGAGACAGGTGAGACAACACGCCAAGAGACAGGTGAGACAAGACGCTAAGAGACAGGTGAGACAACACGCCAAGAGACAGGTGAGACAACACGCTAAGAGACAGGTGAGACAACACGCTAAGAGACATGAGAGACAACAGGCTAAGAGACAGGTGAGACAACATGCTAAGAGACAGGTGAGACAACACGCTAAGAGACAGGTGAGACAACAGGCTAAGAGACATGAGAGACAACATGCTAAGAGACAGGTGAGACAACACGCTAAGAGACAGGTGAGACAACAGGCTAAGAGACATGAGAGACAACAGGCTAAGAGACAGGTGAGAAAACACGCTAAGAGACAGGTGAGACAACACGCTAAGAGACAGGTGAGACAACACGCTAAGAAACAGGTGAGACAACAGGCTAAGAGACAGGTGAGACAACACGCTGAGAAAGAAGTGAGACAAAATGCTAAGAGACAGGTGAGACAACAGGCTAAGAGACAGGTGAGACAAAATGCTAAGAGACAGGTGAGACAACAGGCTAAGAGACAGGTGAGACAAAATGCTAAGAGACAGGTGAGACAACAGGCTAAGAGACAGGTGAGACGATACCTGACTGTTTTTCTTTTCAAATGTTTGACCAGACAAAATGTTTTGAGAACGAGGACCAACTGATGAGTTTCATGAATGTGTCTGTATGGACTCCAGTAAAGACCAGCACAGAGCAGCTAACGTTAGCTTAAACTCTAATATAGCAGTCTTCATTCTTCAGGTTCCTCCCTGACAGGTGATGTACCTGAATGTTACCTGTAAACCTACAAAACAAGCAAATTTGCAACATTAGTAATGGATATGCTAACTCCTGGTCTTGGAAATAATATTCATTTGCTACCTTTGGTGGTAGGCTAGTTAATGCTAACATCATGCTAACATTAGCAGCTGATGGTGATGATGATGATGATGATGATGATGATGATGATGAAGGTGTGACTCTTCCTCCTCAGGTCCAGGGCAGTAATCAGGTCCAGCGAGCTCCCCGGGCGTTATTCTGTCTGAAACTCAACAATCCAATCAGACGAGCCGCTCTCTCTATTGTTGAATGGAAGTATCCTTTACTCTGACCAATCAGAGGGCAGCTTTATACCAGTTCACTTGCTTTTCTTTACTAATGGGCAGTTAGAGTCATTAGTTAAATTATCTGCATGTGCGGGGAGGAAACATGAATTTGTGCACGATGTAACTAAAAATAACAATGTTGACATTTGAACTTTTTCTGTCTGCACGGTGAGAAGCTCCATGATCACAGCTGATCAGAATTACAGAAATGTGGATAATATTAATTATCTGTGGAGACCATATTTCAGTGTTTGCAGGCTAGCTAGCTAATTAGCTGCTCAGCTTTAACACACTAAATGGTATATAAATGTATGATGTCACTGTGATCTGGTTAGATGCTGGTGTGGTTGTTGGTGTAAGTGTGTCACTTTTTAACCGTGTGTTCACAGAGACAACCAGCTGCTTTCACACACTTGTTGATTTACTCTGTGTGTTACTTGAGGACAGTGATGCACAGGTGAGCTCTGACTTCATGAATCACTCACCTGCAGCTGCACCCCACCGTCTCTGTGGGCTCTGTTACCTTTTGAATGATGTTGAGCTGAACAAGCTGCTCAGGTGATTCTTTTTTTTTTTTTTGATTCATGCGGTAATGTCACTGCAGCAAATCAAACTGTGGTTCTAAACTTGACAGGACAGAAGAAACTCTGCAGAAGAAACAGGATTAAATAGTCAAAGTGCTGCTGTGCCTCGTGTGTAAATGCACACACAGCGTCTCACCTGTTACTTTCTCACCTGTAACTCATCCAATATTAATCAGAATGTGAATATTTGTGGCTGTAGTCTGCACATCGAGGCCACATCAGAGAACTCAGACTGTATAGAAGTTCAGGATGTAAACATGGAGACACTGACGGAGGTCAATGTTTGGTTCCGTGTCAACTTCTGAAGTGGAACTGATCTGTCGCTGTGCAACACGATGACACGTCGTACAGATGTGACCATTAACTTGTCTTCAAACACTTTCTGCCATTGTTGTTGCTGCTAACGTACCGACTGATGACCATTCATTTCTGATCATGTGGACAGACAGACGCTCCAAACAGATACAGAGGCAGCCATCATGAGAACATAAAAACAACTGTATCTCCAGCTTGACTGTTCCTCTGACCAGTAACAGACTCTCTGTACGTCACAGGTGGCTGTTCTACAGTGGAACAGCAGGCTTCCTGCAGCCAACAGACAGGACACGCCCCTCCAACCACCTGAGACCAAAGTTCTGATATTTTCCCAAAGATAATTTTTCTTCCTTTTAATAATCAAAAGCTGTGAACTAGTTAGCGACTAACTGGTGAAAATGAATGCAGCTTTTCACAGAGTGAAAAAGAATCAGATATTTGTTCTGAGTTGTTGGTGGAAACTAAAAACGGAGCAAAAAGAGGATGAACGCTGGACGTTCGTCATGTGATCAGAAACATTAAAAACATTGACTGAGTGTGTTTATATGTGAACTCATATAATGATTCAGTAAGAGGAAAGTTTACCTCCGACACGTCTGGACTCTGGAATCATCACATATGTGAGATTATTTATTAACAGTTTGTGTAGTTTTGTCCCTGCTGAGCTTCCTTATCTTCTCTCAGACCGTTTGATATCTTCATCCTGTTAGCCATTTTTGCTAACTGTGTCGCGCTGGGAGTTTCTAAACCGTTTCCTGAAGACGACTCCAACTCCACCAACCACGACCTGGTGAGATCAACTACACAACAACACGACGACTCGACGACACGACAACATGACACCATGATGACATGATGACTCCATGACATGACGACACGACGACTCGACGACACGACAACACGACGACTAGACTACATGACGACACACCGACTCGACGACACGATGACTCGACTACTCAACTACACGACGACTCAACGACACGACGACACGACGACTCAACGACTCGACTACACGACGACTCGACGACACAACAACTCGACGACACAACAACTCGACGACACGACGACTCATCGACTCGACTACACGACGACTCAACGACACAGTTACAGAAATGTAAACGACTGACTGCAGATCAGGAGAACATTCAAAGCTCAGCTGCTCAGTTTTTGTTTGAGGTGAACTGACTCAGGTGTGTTAATAATTCACCCTCAGGTTAGTGTGTTTGTTCCTGCATATGTTCCACTGTCAGGTGTGTAGAATGTTCATGTTCTCAGTAATATGATCAAATATGGAACGTGAACAGTTTCCTCCTCACATCTGTTTGGATAAATAATAAAAATTCTTCACGTTTAAATTTTCTAGTTGCACAGTGTGACGTACATCCGTTTTACAAGCTGTGCATCTTTTTACTTCCTGTCAGAGACACAGTAACGTTACTTTAGTGACTTACTTCACTTTGCACAGTTAGCTTGGTTCATATTGTTAATAATAATAATAATAATAATAATATATTAGAAATGATGTGCAGAGTCAGAATGTTTTCACATCTAACTCTGTCAATTCAAAGTTTATTTCAACTAAACCAGAGCTGCTGATTGTTGGATCAGTGGAAAGATGAACAAAGACACTTTTGATGGGTTTTATTTTGTTTCTGTCCAGTTTGAGTGAAGACGATGATGCTAGCTTGCTGGCTAATATTGCTAACACACTGAGGTCATTATTAAAACGCTCAGAAACACTTTCTATTCAAAACAATAACAAGACTAAATGTTATTTACGATATGAAAAAACAACTTAAGGATGAAAGGAGGTGAAGGTGACGTTACTGTACAGATAAAACAGGAAGTAAACAGACGTGCACGTCACATGATGAAGGCTGTCAATCAGAACTTAATACCTTTAAGTTACTGATCGATATAAACTCAGTACCAAGAGTATCAATGATACCTGCAGAGTATCAATGATACCTGCAGGTATCATTGATACTCTGCAGTTACTCCTTTTGGGACCCAAATATGAAAAAAAAATCATATTTATATGGTTTTGCTTGTAGCCAATCACCTCAAACGTTTATCTGTGTGAACAGGATGTAGTTTTAATGTGAAGGACTGATG
>NW_028146722.1:0-18095 GCF_056507025.1 Lutjanus erythropterus | reverse complement strand
AACAGAAAAGGAAGAGGAAGAAGGGATAGACTAGAATAGAAAAGAAGGAGAAGAAAGAAGGAAAAGTAATTTCTAAACCCCTAATCTTAATTTGAATTTGCCCAATTTTATTCCACCCTCTCTCTAACCCAACCTGACCTATACCCCTGACCCAATCCTAATCCCAAACCTAAAACTATTCTATCCCTATCCTATGCACCCTAAACCCTGAACCTAATCTAAGACCCTACTAAACCAAGCTACCTGAAGTCTAAATAATTGAAGCCCAAGAGTAAAGCCAAAGTTAAACACAAATAGAAAAGGGACAGCAAAACCTAAATAAAGGAAGACAGACGAAGGGAACGCTTAGGTAAAGGATGGTTAAGGAAAGGGAGAAAGTATGGGGAGGCAAAAGAGAAGGAGAGGAGAAATTAGAGGAAGGAATGGGAAGAAAGAAAGGGAAAGTAGGAAGGGAAGAGGAAGAGGAGATAGGATAGAATAGACATAGAGGTTAAACACAACTAACATTTAACTAAAAAACATTTATCCTAAAAAAGAAAGGTATAAAAGGACAGGATAGGACTAAGCACAGAAGGGAAAGGGAAAGCCTAAGAGGGACACCTAAAACAAGATCAATGCGCCTGAGGAAGGCAAAAATGCTGCCGAAACGTCGCGACCATTGATCAAAGGCAATATATGTCTAATTTTTTGAAACCCCGTCACCTTCGGGTGATGGGAACATAAAAAAACAAATATGGAAATAAACTAAATATTGTTTATTATAAAACCAATTGGGATTTACTAACCTAAATTACAAAACTAAAACTAACCTAAAATATGGGTGTTTAAAAACTAAAAAAAGTGTTTGTGTAACCTAAATAATGTGTAATGTTAAACTAAATATGTGTTAATGTTTTGAGAAGGGAGCTGGGGGAACTTTATTAGAAGGCCCTTTGATGGACAGTGCACCACATCTGCTCTGGGGCGGAGGCCCAGAGAGCAGATGCTCAGAACCTCTCACCTAACCAGCCAGTGCCTCGAGGGCATTTCTGGTGGAGTTCTTCTGGCTCTATAATTTTTTGGCCCTATTGGCTAACCCCCCACCCCCCTACCTAGCCTATACCCTGAATCTATAAATTTAATATAAATTTGAATATAAATTTGATATGCCCAATTGGATGCCTAAATCCCTAACCTAAATTTAGATATGTCCAATTTTATTTTAATCTAATTTTATTTTATTTTACTCTGTTCCTGCCCTAGTCCCATCTGTACCCCTGACCCAATCCTGATCCTGAACCTAAGGTCTCTCGCATAGGGCACAGTCTTGTCCCGGGATGATCTAGGAAGGAAGGAATGGGAAGAAGGAAAGGGAAAACAGAAAAGGAAGAGGAAGAAGGGATAGACTAGAATAGAAAAGAAGGAGAAGATAGAAGGAAAAGTAATTTTTTAACCCCTAATAAATATAAATTTGATATGCCCAATTGGATGCCTAAACCCCTAACCTAAATTTGGATATGTCCAATTTTATTTTATTCTGTTCCTGCCCTAAGTCCGAACTGTACCCCTGACCCAATCCTGATCCTGAACCTAAGGTCTCTCGCATAGGGCACAGTCTTGTCCCGGGATGATCTAGGAAGGAAGGAATGGGAAGAAGGAAAGGGAAAACAGAAAAGGAAGAGGAAGAAGGGATAGACTAGAATAGAAAAGAAGGAGAAGAAAGAAGGAAAAGTAATTTCTAAACCCCTAATCTTAATTTGAATTTGCCCAATTTTATTCCACCCTCTCTCTAACCCAACCTGACCTATACCCCTGACCCAATCCTAATCCCAAACCTAAAACTATTCTATCCCTATCCTATGCACCCTAAACCCTGAACCTAATCTAAGACCCTACTAAACCAAGCTACCTGAAGTCTAAATAATTGAAGCCCAAGAGTAAAGCCAAAGTTAAACACAAATAGAAAAGGGACAGCAAAACCTAAATAAAGGAAGACAGACGAAGGGAACGCTTAGGTAAAGGATGGTTAAGGAAAGGGAGAAAGTATGGGGAGGCAAAAGAGAAGGAGAGGAGAAATTAGAGGAAGGAATGGGAAGAAAGAAAGGGAAAGTAGGAAGGGAAGAGGAAGAGGAGATAGGATAGAATAGACATAGAGGTTAAACACAACTAACATTTAACTAAAAAACATTTATCCTAAAAAAGAAAGGTATAAAAGGACAGGATAGGACTAAGCACAGAAGGGAAAGGGAAAGCCTAAGAGGGACACCTAAAACAAGATCAATGCGCCTGAGGAAGGCAAAAATGCTGCCGAAACGTCGCGACCATTGATCAAAGGCAATATATGTCTAATTTTTTGAAACCCCGTCACCTTCGGGTGATGGGAACATAAAAAAACAAATATGGAAATAAACTAAATATTGTTTATTATAAAACCAATTGGGATTTACTAACCTAAATTACAAAACTAAAACTAACCTAAAATATGGGTGTTTAAAAACTAAAAAAAGTGTTTGTGTAACCTAAATAATGTGTAATGTTAAACTAAATATGTGTTAATGTTTTGAGAAGGGAGCTGGGGGAACTTTATTAGAAGGCCCTTTGATGGACAGTGCACCACATCTGCTCTGGGGCGGAGGCCCAGAGAGCAGATGCTCAGAACCTCTCACCTAACCAGCCAGTGCCTCGAGGGCATTTCTGGTGGAGTTCTTCTGGCTCTATAATTTTTTGGCCCTATTGGCTAACCCCCCACCCCCCTACCTAGCCTATACCCTGAATCTATAAATTTAATATAAATTTGAATATAAATTTGATATGCCCAATTGGATGCCTAAATCCCTAACCTAAATTTAGATATGTCCAATTTTATTTTAATCTAATTTTATTTTATTTTACTCTGTTCCTGCCCTAGTCCCATCTGTACCCCTGACCCAATCCTGATCCTGAACCTAAGGTCTCTCGCATAGGGCACAGTCTTGTCCCGGGATGATCTAGGAAGGAAGGAATGGGAAGAAGGAAAGGGAAAACAGAAAAGGAAGAGGAAGAAGGGATAGACTAGAATAGAAAAGAAGGAGAAGATAGAAGGAAAAGTAATTTTTTAACCCCTAATAAATATAAATTTGATATGCCCAATTGGATGCCTAAACCCCTAACCTAAATTTGGATATGTCCAATTTTATTTTATTCTGTTCCTGCCCTAAGTCCGAACTGTACCCCTGACCCAATCCTGATCCTGAACCTAAGGTCTCTCGCATAGGGCACAGTCTTGTCCCGGGATGATCTAGGAAGGAAGGAATGGGAAGAAGGAAAGGGAAAACAGAAAAGGAAGAGGAAGAAGGGATAGACTAGAATAGAAAAGAAGGAGAAGAAAGAAGGAAAAGTAATTTCTAAACCCCTAATCTTAATTTGAATTTGCCCAATTTTATTCCACCCTCTCTCTAACCCAACCTGACCTATACCCCTGACCCAATCCTAATCCCAAACCTAAAACTATTCTATCCCTATCCTATGCACCCTAAACCCTGAACCTAATCTAAGACCCTACTAAACCAAGCTACCTGAAGTCTAAATAATTGAAGCCCAAGAGTAAAGCCAAAGTTAAACACAAATAGAAAAGGGACAGCAAAACCTAAATAAAGGAAGACAGACGAAGGGAACGCTTAGGTAAAGGATGGTTAAGGAAAGGGAGAAAGTATGGGGAGGCAAAAGAGAAGGAGAGGAGAAATTAGAGGAAGGAATGGGAAGAAAGAAAGGGAAAGTAGGAAGGGAAGAGGAAGAGGAGATAGGATAGAATAGACATAGAGGTTAAACACAACTAACATTTAACTAAAAAACATTTATCCTAAAAAAGAAAGGTATAAAAGGACAGGATAGGACTAAGCACAGAAGGGAAAGGGAAAGCCTAAGAGGGACACCTAAAACAAGATCAATGCGCCTGAGGAAGGCAAAAATGCTGCCGAAACGTCGCGACCATTGATCAAAGGCAATATATGTCTAATTTTTTGAAACCCCGTCACCTTCGGGTGATGGGAACATAAAAAAACAAATATGGAAATAAACTAAATATTGTTTATTATAAAACCAATTGGGATTTACTAACCTAAATTACAAAACTAAAACTAACCTAAAATATGGGTGTTTAAAAACTAAAAAAAGTGTTTGTGTAACCTAAATAATGTGTAATGTTAAACTAAATATGTGTTAATGTTTTGAGAAGGGAGCTGGGGGAACTTTATTAGAAGGCCCTTTGATGGACAGTGCACCACATCTGCTCTGGGGCGGAGGCCCAGAGAGCAGATGCTCAGAACCTCTCACCTAACCAGCCAGTGCCTCGAGGGCATTTCTGGTGGAGTTCTTCTGGCTCTATAATTTTTTGGCCCTATTGGCTAACCCCCCACCCCCCTACCTAGCCTATACCCTGAATCTATAAATTTAATATAAATTTGAATATAAATTTGATATGCCCAATTGGATGCCTAAATCCCTAACCTAAATTTAGATATGTCCAATTTTATTTTAATCTAATTTTATTTTATTTTACTCTGTTCCTGCCCTAGTCCCATCTGTACCCCTGACCCAATCCTGATCCTGAACCTAAGGTCTCTCGCATAGGGCACAGTCTTGTCCCGGGATGATCTAGGAAGGAAGGAATGGGAAGAAGGAAAGGGAAAACAGAAAAGGAAGAGGAAGAAGGGATAGACTAGAATAGAAAAGAAGGAGAAGATAGAAGGAAAAGTAATTTTTTAACCCCTAATAAATATAAATTTGATATGCCCAATTGGATGCCTAAACCCCTAACCTAAATTTGGATATGTCCAATTTTATTTTATTCTGTTCCTGCCCTAAGTCCGAACTGTACCCCTGACCCAATCCTGATCCTGAACCTAAGGTCTCTCGCATAGGGCACAGTCTTGTCCCGGGATGATCTAGGAAGGAAGGAATGGGAAGAAGGAAAGGGAAAACAGAAAAGGAAGAGGAAGAAGGGATAGACTAGAATAGAAAAGAAGGAGAAGAAAGAAGGAAAAGTAATTTCTAAACCCCTAATCTTAATTTGAATTTGCCCAATTTTATTCCACCCTCTCTCTAACCCAACCTGACCTATACCCCTGACCCAATCCTAATCCCAAACCTAAAACTATTCTATCCCTATCCTATGCACCCTAAACCCTGAACCTAATCTAAGACCCTACTAAACCAAGCTACCTGAAGTCTAAATAATTGAAGCCCAAGAGTAAAGCCAAAGTTAAACACAAATAGAAAAGGGACAGCAAAACCTAAATAAAGGAAGACAGACGAAGGGAACGCTTAGGTAAAGGATGGTTAAGGAAAGGGAGAAAGTATGGGGAGGCAAAAGAGAAGGAGAGGAGAAATTAGAGGAAGGAATGGGAAGAAAGAAAGGGAAAGTAGGAAGGGAAGAGGAAGAGGAGATAGGATAGAATAGACATAGAGGTTAAACACAACTAACATTTAACTAAAAAACATTTATCCTAAAAAAGAAAGGTATAAAAGGACAGGATAGGACTAAGCACAGAAGGGAAAGGGAAAGCCTAAGAGGGACACCTAAAACAAGATCAATGCGCCTGAGGAAGGCAAAAATGCTGCCGAAACGTCGCGACCATTGATCAAAGGCAATATATGTCTAATTTTTTGAAACCCCGTCACCTTCGGGTGATGGGAACATAAAAAAACAAATATGGAAATAAACTAAATATTGTTTATTATAAAACCAATTGGGATTTACTAACCTAAATTACAAAACTAAAACTAACCTAAAATATGGGTGTTTAAAAACTAAAAAAAGTGTTTGTGTAACCTAAATAATGTGTAATGTTAAACTAAATATGTGTTAATGTTTTGAGAAGGGAGCTGGGGGAACTTTATTAGAAGGCCCTTTGATGGACAGTGCACCACATCTGCTCTGGGGCGGAGGCCCAGAGAGCAGATGCTCAGAACCTCTCACCTAACCAGCCAGTGCCTCGAGGGCATTTCTGGTGGAGTTCTTCTGGCTCTATAATTTTTTGGCCCTATTGGCTAACCCCCCACCCCCCTACCTAGCCTATACCCTGAATCTATAAATTTAATATAAATTTGAATATAAATTTGATATGCCCAATTGGATGCCTAAATCCCTAACCTAAATTTAGATATGTCCAATTTTATTTTAATCTAATTTTATTTTATTTTACTCTGTTCCTGCCCTAGTCCCATCTGTACCCCTGACCCAATCCTGATCCTGAACCTAAGGTCTCTCGCATAGGGCACAGTCTTGTCCCGGGATGATCTAGGAAGGAAGGAATGGGAAGAAGGAAAGGGAAAACAGAAAAGGAAGAGGAAGAAGGGATAGACTAGAATAGAAAAGAAGGAGAAGATAGAAGGAAAAGTAATTTTTTAACCCCTAATAAATATAAATTTGATATGCCCAATTGGATGCCTAAACCCCTAACCTAAATTTGGATATGTCCAATTTTATTTTATTCTGTTCCTGCCCTAAGTCCGAACTGTACCCCTGACCCAATCCTGATCCTGAACCTAAGGTCTCTCGCATAGGGCACAGTCTTGTCCCGGGATGATCTAGGAAGGAAGGAATGGGAAGAAGGAAAGGGAAAACAGAAAAGGAAGAGGAAGAAGGGATAGACTAGAATAGAAAAGAAGGAGAAGAAAGAAGGAAAAGTAATTTCTAAACCCCTAATCTTAATTTGAATTTGCCCAATTTTATTCCACCCTCTCTCTAACCCAACCTGACCTATACCCCTGACCCAATCCTAATCCCAAACCTAAAACTATTCTATCCCTATCCTATGCACCCTAAACCCTGAACCTAATCTAAGACCCTACTAAACCAAGCTACCTGAAGTCTAAATAATTGAAGCCCAAGAGTAAAGCCAAAGTTAAACACAAATAGAAAAGGGACAGCAAAACCTAAATAAAGGAAGACAGACGAAGGGAACGCTTAGGTAAAGGATGGTTAAGGAAAGGGAGAAAGTATGGGGAGGCAAAAGAGAAGGAGAGGAGAAATTAGAGGAAGGAATGGGAAGAAAGAAAGGGAAAGTAGGAAGGGAAGAGGAAGAGGAGATAGGATAGAATAGACATAGAGGTTAAACACAACTAACATTTAACTAAAAAACATTTATCCTAAAAAAGAAAGGTATAAAAGGACAGGATAGGACTAAGCACAGAAGGGAAAGGGAAAGCCTAAGAGGGACACCTAAAACAAGATCAATGCGCCTGAGGAAGGCAAAAATGCTGCCGAAACGTCGCGACCATTGATCAAAGGCAATATATGTCTAATTTTTTGAAACCCCGTCACCTTCGGGTGATGGGAACATAAAAAAACAAATATGGAAATAAACTAAATATTGTTTATTATAAAACCAATTGGGATTTACTAACCTAAATTACAAAACTAAAACTAACCTAAAATATGGGTGTTTAAAAACTAAAAAAAGTGTTTGTGTAACCTAAATAATGTGTAATGTTAAACTAAATATGTGTTAATGTTTTGAGAAGGGAGCTGGGGGAACTTTATTAGAAGGCCCTTTGATGGACAGTGCACCACATCTGCTCTGGGGCGGAGGCCCAGAGAGCAGATGCTCAGAACCTCTCACCTAACCAGCCAGTGCCTCGAGGGCATTTCTGGTGGAGTTCTTCTGGCTCTATAATTTTTTGGCCCTATTGGCTAACCCCCCACCCCCCTACCTAGCCTATACCCTGAATCTATAAATTTAATATAAATTTGAATATAAATTTGATATGCCCAATTGGATGCCTAAATCCCTAACCTAAATTTAGATATGTCCAATTTTATTTTAATCTAATTTTATTTTATTTTACTCTGTTCCTGCCCTAGTCCCATCTGTACCCCTGACCCAATCCTGATCCTGAACCTAAGGTCTCTCGCATAGGGCACAGTCTTGTCCCGGGATGATCTAGGAAGGAAGGAATGGGAAGAAGGAAAGGGAAAACAGAAAAGGAAGAGGAAGAAGGGATAGACTAGAATAGAAAAGAAGGAGAAGATAGAAGGAAAAGTAATTTTTTAACCCCTAATAAATATAAATTTGATATGCCCAATTGGATGCCTAAACCCCTAACCTAAATTTGGATATGTCCAATTTTATTTTATTCTGTTCCTGCCCTAAGTCCGAACTGTACCCCTGACCCAATCCTGATCCTGAACCTAAGGTCTCTCGCATAGGGCACAGTCTTGTCCCGGGATGATCTAGGAAGGAAGGAATGGGAAGAAGGAAAGGGAAAACAGAAAAGGAAGAGGAAGAAGGGATAGACTAGAATAGAAAAGAAGGAGAAGAAAGAAGGAAAAGTAATTTCTAAACCCCTAATCTTAATTTGAATTTGCCCAATTTTATTCCACCCTCTCTCTAACCCAACCTGACCTATACCCCTGACCCAATCCTAATCCCAAACCTAAAACTATTCTATCCCTATCCTATGCACCCTAAACCCTGAACCTAATCTAAGACCCTACTAAACCAAGCTACCTGAAGTCTAAATAATTGAAGCCCAAGAGTAAAGCCAAAGTTAAACACAAATAGAAAAGGGACAGCAAAACCTAAATAAAGGAAGACAGACGAAGGGAACGCTTAGGTAAAGGATGGTTAAGGAAAGGGAGAAAGTATGGGGAGGCAAAAGAGAAGGAGAGGAGAAATTAGAGGAAGGAATGGGAAGAAAGAAAGGGAAAGTAGGAAGGGAAGAGGAAGAGGAGATAGGATAGAATAGACATAGAGGTTAAACACAACTAACATTTAACTAAAAAACATTTATCCTAAAAAAGAAAGGTATAAAAGGACAGGATAGGACTAAGCACAGAAGGGAAAGGGAAAGCCTAAGAGGGACACCTAAAACAAGATCAATGCGCCTGAGGAAGGCAAAAATGCTGCCGAAACGTCGCGACCATTGATCAAAGGCAATATATGTCTAATTTTTTGAAACCCCGTCACCTTCGGGTGATGGGAACATAAAAAAACAAATATGGAAATAAACTAAATATTGTTTATTATAAAACCAATTGGGATTTACTAACCTAAATTACAAAACTAAAACTAACCTAAAATATGGGTGTTTAAAAACTAAAAAAAGTGTTTGTGTAACCTAAATAATGTGTAATGTTAAACTAAATATGTGTTAATGTTTTGAGAAGGGAGCTGGGGGAACTTTATTAGAAGGCCCTTTGATGGACAGTGCACCACATCTGCTCTGGGGCGGAGGCCCAGAGAGCAGATGCTCAGAACCTCTCACCTAACCAGCCAGTGCCTCGAGGGCATTTCTGGTGGAGTTCTTCTGGCTCTATAATTTTTTGGCCCTATTGGCTAACCCCCCACCCCCCTACCTAGCCTATACCCTGAATCTATAAATTTAATATAAATTTGAATATAAATTTGATATGCCCAATTGGATGCCTAAATCCCTAACCTAAATTTAGATATGTCCAATTTTATTTTAATCTAATTTTATTTTATTTTACTCTGTTCCTGCCCTAGTCCCATCTGTACCCCTGACCCAATCCTGATCCTGAACCTAAGGTCTCTCGCATAGGGCACAGTCTTGTCCCGGGATGATCTAGGAAGGAAGGAATGGGAAGAAGGAAAGGGAAAACAGAAAAGGAAGAGGAAGAAGGGATAGACTAGAATAGAAAAGAAGGAGAAGATAGAAGGAAAAGTAATTTTTTAACCCCTAATAAATATAAATTTGATATGCCCAATTGGATGCCTAAACCCCTAACCTAAATTTGGATATGTCCAATTTTATTTTATTCTGTTCCTGCCCTAAGTCCGAACTGTACCCCTGACCCAATCCTGATCCTGAACCTAAGGTCTCTCGCATAGGGCACAGTCTTGTCCCGGGATGATCTAGGAAGGAAGGAATGGGAAGAAGGAAAGGGAAAACAGAAAAGGAAGAGGAAGAAGGGATAGACTAGAATAGAAAAGAAGGAGAAGAAAGAAGGAAAAGTAATTTCTAAACCCCTAATCTTAATTTGAATTTGCCCAATTTTATTCCACCCTCTCTCTAACCCAACCTGACCTATACCCCTGACCCAATCCTAATCCCAAACCTAAAACTATTCTATCCCTATCCTATGCACCCTAAACCCTGAACCTAATCTAAGACCCTACTAAACCAAGCTACCTGAAGTCTAAATAATTGAAGCCCAAGAGTAAAGCCAAAGTTAAACACAAATAGAAAAGGGACAGCAAAACCTAAATAAAGGAAGACAGACGAAGGGAACGCTTAGGTAAAGGATGGTTAAGGAAAGGGAGAAAGTATGGGGAGGCAAAAGAGAAGGAGAGGAGAAATTAGAGGAAGGAATGGGAAGAAAGAAAGGGAAAGTAGGAAGGGAAGAGGAAGAGGAGATAGGATAGAATAGACATAGAGGTTAAACACAACTAACATTTAACTAAAAAACATTTATCCTAAAAAAGAAAGGTATAAAAGGACAGGATAGGACTAAGCACAGAAGGGAAAGGGAAAGCCTAAGAGGGACACCTAAAACAAGATCAATGCGCCTGAGGAAGGCAAAAATGCTGCCGAAACGTCGCGACCATTGATCAAAGGCAATATATGTCTAATTTTTTGAAACCCCGTCACCTTCGGGTGATGGGAACATAAAAAAACAAATATGGAAATAAACTAAATATTGTTTATTATAAAACCAATTGGGATTTACTAACCTAAATTACAAAACTAAAACTAACCTAAAATATGGGTGTTTAAAAACTAAAAAAAGTGTTTGTGTAACCTAAATAATGTGTAATGTTAAACTAAATATGTGTTAATGTTTTGAGAAGGGAGCTGGGGGAACTTTATTAGAAGGCCCTTTGATGGACAGTGCACCACATCTGCTCTGGGGCGGAGGCCCAGAGAGCAGATGCTCAGAACCTCTCACCTAACCAGCCAGTGCCTCGAGGGCATTTCTGGTGGAGTTCTTCTGGCTCTATAATTTTTTGGCCCTATTGGCTAACCCCCCACCCCCCTACCTAGCCTATACCCTGAATCTATAAATTTAATATAAATTTGAATATAAATTTGATATGCCCAATTGGATGCCTAAATCCCTAACCTAAATTTAGATATGTCCAATTTTATTTTAATCTAATTTTATTTTATTTTACTCTGTTCCTGCCCTAGTCCCATCTGTACCCCTGACCCAATCCTGATCCTGAACCTAAGGTCTCTCGCATAGGGCACAGTCTTGTCCCGGGATGATCTAGGAAGGAAGGAATGGGAAGAAGGAAAGGGAAAACAGAAAAGGAAGAGGAAGAAGGGATAGACTAGAATAGAAAAGAAGGAGAAGATAGAAGGAAAAGTAATTTTTTAACCCCTAATAAATATAAATTTGATATGCCCAATTGGATGCCTAAACCCCTAACCTAAATTTGGATATGTCCAATTTTATTTTATTCTGTTCCTGCCCTAAGTCCGAACTGTACCCCTGACCCAATCCTGATCCTGAACCTAAGGTCTCTCGCATAGGGCACAGTCTTGTCCCGGGATGATCTAGGAAGGAAGGAATGGGAAGAAGGAAAGGGAAAACAGAAAAGGAAGAGGAAGAAGGGATAGACTAGAATAGAAAAGAAGGAGAAGAAAGAAGGAAAAGTAATTTCTAAACCCCTAATCTTAATTTGAATTTGCCCAATTTTATTCCACCCTCTCTCTAACCCAACCTGACCTATACCCCTGACCCAATCCTAATCCCAAACCTAAAACTATTCTATCCCTATCCTATGCACCCTAAACCCTGAACCTAATCTAAGACCCTACTAAACCAAGCTACCTGAAGTCTAAATAATTGAAGCCCAAGAGTAAAGCCAAAGTTAAACACAAATAGAAAAGGGACAGCAAAACCTAAATAAAGGAAGACAGACGAAGGGAACGCTTAGGTAAAGGATGGTTAAGGAAAGGGAGAAAGTATGGGGAGGCAAAAGAGAAGGAGAGGAGAAATTAGAGGAAGGAATGGGAAGAAAGAAAGGGAAAGTAGGAAGGGAAGAGGAAGAGGAGATAGGATAGAATAGACATAGAGGTTAAACACAACTAACATTTAACTAAAAAACATTTATCCTAAAAAAGAAAGGTATAAAAGGACAGGATAGGACTAAGCACAGAAGGGAAAGGGAAAGCCTAAGAGGGACACCTAAAACAAGATCAATGCGCCTGAGGAAGGCAAAAATGCTGCCGAAACGTCGCGACCATTGATCAAAGGCAATATATGTCTAATTTTTTGAAACCCCGTCACCTTCGGGTGATGGGAACATAAAAAAACAAATATGGAAATAAACTAAATATTGTTTATTATAAAACCAATTGGGATTTACTAACCTAAATTACAAAACTAAAACTAACCTAAAATATGGGTGTTTAAAAACTAAAAAAAGTGTTTGTGTAACCTAAATAATGTGTAATGTTAAACTAAATATGTGTTAATGTTTTGAGAAGGGAGCTGGGGGAACTTTATTAGAAGGCCCTTTGATGGACAGTGCACCACATCTGCTCTGGGGCGGAGGCCCAGAGAGCAGATGCTCAGAACCTCTCACCTAACCAGCCAGTGCCTCGAGGGCATTTCTGGTGGAGTTCTTCTGGCTCTATAATTTTTTGGCCCTATTGGCTAACCCCCCACCCCCCTACCTAGCCTATACCCTGAATCTATAAATTTAATATAAATTTGAATATAAATTTGATATGCCCAATTGGATGCCTAAATCCCTAACCTAAATTTAGATATGTCCAATTTTATTTTAATCTAATTTTATTTTATTTTACTCTGTTCCTGCCCTAGTCCCATCTGTACCCCTGACCCAATCCTGATCCTGAACCTAAGGTCTCTCGCATAGGGCACAGTCTTGTCCCGGGATGATCTAGGAAGGAAGGAATGGGAAGAAGGAAAGGGAAAACAGAAAAGGAAGAGGAAGAAGGGATAGACTAGAATAGAAAAGAAGGAGAAGATAGAAGGAAAAGTAATTTTTTAACCCCTAATAAATATAAATTTGATATGCCCAATTGGATGCCTAAACCCCTAACCTAAATTTGGATATGTCCAATTTTATTTTATTCTGTTCCTGCCCTAAGTCCGAACTGTACCCCTGACCCAATCCTGATCCTGAACCTAAGGTCTCTCGCATAGGGCACAGTCTTGTCCCGGGATGATCTAGGAAGGAAGGAATGGGAAGAAGGAAAGGGAAAACAGAAAAGGAAGAGGAAGAAGGGATAGACTAGAATAGAAAAGAAGGAGAAGAAAGAAGGAAAAGTAATTTCTAAACCCCTAATCTTAATTTGAATTTGCCCAATTTTATTCCACCCTCTCTCTAACCCAACCTGACCTATACCCCTGACCCAATCCTAATCCCAAACCTAAAACTATTCTATCCCTATCCTATGCACCCTAAACCCTGAACCTAATCTAAGACCCTACTAAACCAAGCTACCTGAAGTCTAAATAATTGAAGCCCAAGAGTAAAGCCAAAGTTAAACACAAATAGAAAAGGGACAGCAAAACCTAAATAAAGGAAGACAGACGAAGGGAACGCTTAGGTAAAGGATGGTTAAGGAAAGGGAGAAAGTATGGGGAGGCAAAAGAGAAGGAGAGGAGAAATTAGAGGAAGGAATGGGAAGAAAGAAAGGGAAAGTAGGAAGGGAAGAGGAAGAGGAGATAGGATAGAATAGACATAGAGGTTAAACACAACTAACATTTAACTAAAAAACATTTATCCTAAAAAAGAAAGGTATAAAAGGACAGGATAGGACTAAGCACAGAAGGGAAAGGGAAAGCCTAAGAGGGACACCTAAAACAAGATCAATGCGCCTGAGGAAGGCAAAAATGCTGCCGAAACGTCGCGACCATTGATCAAAGGCAATATATGTCTAATTTTTTGAAACCCCGTCACCTTCGGGTGATGGGAACATAAAAAAACAAATATGGAAATAAACTAAATATTGTTTATTATAAAACCAATTGGGATTTACTAACCTAAATTACAAAACTAAAACTAACCTAAAATATGGGTGTTTAAAAACTAAAAAAAGTGTTTGTGTAACCTAAATAATGTGTAATGTTAAACTAAATATGTGTTAATGTTTTGAGAAGGGAGCTGGGGGAACTTTATTAGAAGGCCCTTTGATGGACAGTGCACCACATCTGCTCTGGGGCGGAGGCCCAGAGAGCAGATGCTCAGAACCTCTCACCTAACCAGCCAGTGCCTCGAGGGCATTTCTGGTGGAGTTCTTCTGGCTCTATAATTTTTTGGCCCTATTGGCTAACCCCCCACCCCCCTACCTAGCCTATACCCTGAATCTATAAATTTAATATAAATTTGAATATAAATTTGATATGCCCAATTGGATGCCTAAATCCCTAACCTAAATTTAGATATGTCCAATTTTATTTTAATCTAATTTTATTTTATTTTACTCTGTTCCTGCCCTAGTCCCATCTGTACCCCTGACCCAATCCTGATCCTGAACCTAAGGTCTCTCGCATAGGGCACAGTCTTGTCCCGGGATGATCTAGGAAGGAAGGAATGGGAAGAAGGAAAGGGAAAACAGAAAAGGAAGAGGAAGAAGGGATAGACTAGAATAGAAAAGAAGGAGAAGATAGAAGGAAAAGTAATTTTTTAACCCCTAATAAATATAAATTTGATATGCCCAATTGGATGCCTAAACCCCTAACCTAAATTTGGATATGTCCAATTTTATTTTATTCTGTTCCTGCCCTAAGTCCGAACTGTACCCCTGACCCAATCCTGATCCTGAACCTAAGGTCTCTCGCATAGGGCACAGTCTTGTCCCGGGATGATCTAGGAAGGAAGGAATGGGAAGAAGGAAAGGGAAAACAGAAAAGGAAGAGGAAGAAGGGATAGACTAGAATAGAAAAGAAGGAGAAGAAAGAAGGAAAAGTAATTTCTAAACCCCTAATCTTAATTTGAATTTGCCCAATTTTATTCCACCCTCTCTCTAACCCAACCTGACCTATACCCCTGACCCAATCCTAATCCCAAACCTAAAACTATTCTATCCCTATCCTATGCACCCTAAACCCTGAACCTAATCTAAGACCCTACTAAACCAAGCTACCTGAAGTCTAAATAATTGAAGCCCAAGAGTAAAGCCAAAGTTAAACACAAATAGAAAAGGGACAGCAAAACCTAAATAAAGGAAGACAGACGAAGGGAACGCTTAGGTAAAGGATGGTTAAGGAAAGGGAGAAAGTATGGGGAGGCAAAAGAGAAGGAGAGGAGAAATTAGAGGAAGGAATGGGAAGAAAGAAAGGGAAAGTAGGAAGGGAAGAGGAAGAGGAGATAGGATAGAATAGACATAGAGGTTAAACACAACTAACATTTAACTAAAAAACATTTATCCTAAAAAAGAAAGGTATAAAAGGACAGGATAGGACTAAGCACAGAAGGGAAAGGGAAAGCCTAAGAGGGACACCTAAAACAAGATCAATGCGCCTGAGGAAGGCAAAAATGCTGCCGAAACGTCGCGACCATTGATCAAAGGCAATATATGTCTAATTTTTTGAAACCCCGTCACCTTCGGGTGATGGGAACATAAAAAAACAAATATGGAAATAAACTAAATATTGTTTATTATAAAACCAATTGGGATTTACTAACCTAAATTACAAAACTAAAACTAACCTAAAATATGGGTGTTTAAAAACTAAAAAAAGTGTTTGTGTAACCTAAATAATGTGTAATGTTAAACTAAATATGTGTTAATGTTTTGAGAAGGGAGCTGGGGGAACTTTATTAGAAGGCCCTTTGATGGACAGTGCACCACATCTGCTCTGGGGCGGAGGCCCAGAGAGCAGATGCTCAGAACCTCTCACCTAACCAGCCAGTGCCTCGAGGGCATTTCTGGTGGAGTTCTTCTGGCTCTATAATTTTTTGGCCCTATTGGCTAACCCCCCACCCCCCTACCTAGCCTATACCCTGAATCTATAAATTTAATATAAATTTGAATATAAATTTGATATGCCCAATTGGATGCCTAAATCCCTAACCTAAATTTAGATATGTCCAATTTTATTTTAATCTAATTTTATTTTATTTTACTCTGTTCCTGCCCTAGTCCCATCTGTACCCCTGACCCAATCCTGATCCTGAACCTAAGGTCTCTCGCATAGGGCACAGTCTTGTCCCGGGATGATCTAGGAAGGAAGGAATGGGAAGAAGGAAAGGGAAAACAGAAAAGGAAGAGGAAGAAGGGATAGACTAGAATAGAAAAGAAGGAGAAGATAGAAGGAAAAGTAATTTTTTAACCCCTAATAAATATAAATTTGATATGCCCAATTGGATGCCTAAACCCCTAACCTAAATTTGGATATGTCCAATTTTATTTTATTCTGTTCCTGCCCTAAGTCCGAACTGTACCCCTGACCCAATCCTGATCCTGAACCTAAGGTCTCTCGCATAGGGCACAGTCTTGTCCCGGGATGATCTAGGAAGGAAGGAATGGGAAGAAGGAAAGGGAAAACAGAAAAGGAAGAGGAAGAAGGGATAGACTAGAATAGAAAAGAAGGAGAAGAAAGAAGGAAAAGTAATTTCTAAACCCCTAATCTTAATTTGAATTTGCCCAATTTTATTCCACCCTCTCTCTAACCCAACCTGACCTATACCCCTGACCCAATCCTAATCCCAAACCTAAAACTATTCTATCCCTATCCTATGCACCCTAAACCCTGAACCTAATCTAAGACCCTACTAAACCAAGCTACCTGAAGTCTAAATAATTGAAGCCCAAGAGTAAAGCCAAAGTTAAACACAAATAGAAAAGGGACAGCAAAACCTAAATAAAGGAAGACAGACGAAGGGAACGCTTAGGTAAAGGATGGTTAAGGAAAGGGAGAAAGTATGGGGAGGCAAAAGAGAAGGAGAGGAGAAATTAGAGGAAGGAATGGGAAGAAAGAAAGGGAAAGTAGGAAGGGAAGAGGAAGAGGAGATAGGATAGAATAGACATAGAGGTTAAACACAACTAACATTTAACTAAAAAACATTTATCCTAAAAAAGAAAGGTATAAAAGGACAGGATAGGACTAAGCACAGAAGGGAAAGGGAAAGCCTAAGAGGGACACCTAAAACAAGATCAATGCGCCTGAGGAAGGCAAAAATGCTGCCGAAACGTCGCGACCATTGATCAAAGGCAATATATGTCTAATTTTTTGAAACCCCGTCACCTTCGGGTGATGGGAACATAAAAAAACAAATATGGAAATAAACTAAATATTGTTTATTATAAAACCAATTGGGATTTACTAACCTAAATTACAAAACTAAAACTAACCTAAAATATGGGTGTTTAAAAACTAAAAAAAGTGTTTGTGTAACCTAAATAATGTGTAATGTTAAACTAAATATGTGTTAATGTTTTGAGAAGGGAGCTGGGGGAACTTTATTAGAAGGCCCTTTGATGGACAGTGCACCACATCTGCTCTGGGGCGGAGGCCCAGAGAGCAGATGCTCAGAACCTCTCACCTAACCAGCCAGTGCCTCGAGGGCATTTCTGGTGGAGTTCTTCTGGCTCTATAATTTTTTGGCCCTATTGGCTAACCCCCCACCCCCCTACCTAGCCTATACCCTGAATCTATAAATTTAATATAAATTTGAATATAAATTTGATATGCCCAATTGGATGCCTAAATCCCTAACCTAAATTTAGATATGTCCAATTTTATTTTAATCTAATTTTATTTTATTTTACTCTGTTCCTGCCCTAGTCCCATCTGTACCCCTGACCCAATCCTGATCCTGAACCTAAGGTCTCTCGCATAGGGCACAGTCTTGTCCCGGGATGATCTAGGAAGGAAGGAATGGGAAGAAGGAAAGGGAAAACAGAAAAGGAAGAGGAAGAAGGGATAGACTAGAATAGAAAAGAAGGAGAAGATAGAAGGAAAAGTAATTTTTTAACCCCTAATAAATATAAATTTGATATGCCCAATTGGATGCCTAAACCCCTAACCTAAATTTGGATATGTCCAATTTTATTTTATTCTGTTCCTGCCCTAAGTCCGAACTGTACCCCTGACCCAATCCTGATCCTGAACCTAAGGTCTCTCGCATAGGGCACAGTCTTGTCCCGGGATGATCTAGGAAGGAAGGAATGGGAAGAAGGAAAGGGAA
>NW_028146721.1:0-10000 GCF_056507025.1 Lutjanus erythropterus | reverse complement strand
GTACTTTACTTGAGTATTTATTTTTCTACATTTGAACACAAATATCTGAACTTTCTACTCAAAATAGGCTTTTTACTTTAGTTTTAATGATTTTGATAAGAATTATTGATTATTGACTGACTGACTGATAAGAGTCTCTGCTGACAACAAACACGTCTAATCAGTCAGACGTGTGTGTGTGTGTGTGTGTGTGTGTGTGTGTGTGTGTGTGTGTGTGTGTGTCTGTGTGTCTGTGTGTGTCTGTGTCTGTGTGTGTGTCTGTGTGTGTGTCTGTGTGTGTCTGTGTGTGTGTGTGTGTGTGTGTGTGTGTCTGTGTGTGTGTGTGTGTGTGTGTGTGTGTGTGTGTCTGCGTTAAAGAAGTAAATGATCGATAAATGAATCAATATGTTAATGATAATAAAAATGTCATTTTAAAGTTTGTATTTATTCTCTTTGATCTGCAGGTTTTAAAATCAGCTGAATTTTGAATGGAGTTTGGTTTATAATTCAACGACATTTAACTAACATTTGTGTTTTCACTCTGACAGATGAGATTATCACAGGATTAATTAATCAATTAACTGATGAACTGATAGACCGATTAATGGTCAATGAAAACACTGACACTTGGGGTTCTGTGGCAGAATGTGTGTGTTCTAAAAGGAAGCAGGAGGCCTGTGGATCCACATAACAGAAGGGATCTCTGTTTGAAACTATGGACGTGGTCTGCAGACTTCAGGTGACCTTCAGGTGACCTACAGGTGACCTGACAGGATGTTCGTGTCTCTTCCTCTAGTCTCTCTGAAGTCTGTTGAAAACTGTCCGACTTGACTGCAGCTTTTTGTCTCCACCTCCTGCGGCGTCCTGATCTCGTCTGATCTTCAGGCGAAGCAAAGTTCATCTCGAACGAACCTAAAGACTCAAATGATCAACTCTCACGAGATCTGAGGTTCCCTTCTAGACACGACGCTGTTTAGATGGATGGATTATTATTATTATTATTATTATTATTATTATTATTATCATTATTATTATTATTATTATTATTATTATTATTATTATTATTATTATTATCATCGTCGTCTCGTGAGAGTTTCGTAAAACACTTCTCTCCTGTGTGTGTGTACTTTGTCCTCTTGTCTCTGTAGTTGAACTTTGTGTAGTTGTGTAGTTGTGTAGTTGTGTATTGTGTCCAGCAGGGGGCAGTAGCGGCTGACTGTGGACGGAAGCGGAACCGTTATTTCAGCCTCGTGTATCCGTACGGACGGGTTTTCAGCTCGGACAGCAGCGACCGGCTATGTGTTGGTGTATCTATGATTATTTAGTGATCGATCAGCTCTGCTGTGACTGTGTGTGAGGGCCGTGATGCAGTGCGGCTGGTCTCTGTTAGGTCCGCTGCAGTGGAGCCATTATGTCAACAAGCGCGTGACCGTGAAGGCGGGAAAAGATGAAGAAGAACACAAAGGCTGGTTGCTCACCGTGGACCCCGTGACCGCCAGGTGAGACACACACACGTGTGTAAAGCCTTCAGTTAAGAGTTACATAAACGTGGATTAAAGGAAAAGTCCGGTTATCGTTGCTCAGTAACCATGGTAACAGATACCAGCCTGTGCTGTGGCACGTGACCTGTCAGAGGAGTGAAACTACGAAGACAGATTCATGTGTCAGAGACATGTTGAGTCTAATCCAGGATGTTCAGAGTCATTAACCTGCTAGATCACCATGGTAACTGATGCTTCCACCTGGTCAGCAGCAGGTTATGTTCAGAGTTTATGTTCATAATATCACCGAACGAATCCATATAATGTAAAAATGAAACAGCTGCATCACGTTGTCATGGTAACCTCTGTTTGGTGATGCAGAGTCATTTTCCCCGTTTGCTCCAGATCATATTAACTCTTTAAATTGACATGGTTTATAATCCACACAGTAAAATAATGATGAAGCAACTACAGACACTTTGAAGACTTTTTACTGTTTTCTGTTTTGTCTGTGATTTTGCAGCTCAGATCACTGATTAGAAAATTGATCATCATTGATCACAGACAATCTTAAATCAGTTCCACTCATTTTCCGTTGGTTTGGTGAAAAACTTCAGTGACGTCCTCGTCTCTGTCATCAGAGGACAGAGTCAGACAGACTTCATCATGTTTAAAATCTGCTGGATGGACTTTTATTGTTTAATGTTTTCATGTTAGAATAAACGGCAGCATTAAGACACATTTAGTCCATCAGTCATTTTCTCACATCATTCTTCTTCTCCTGCTTTATTTGTCATGTTTTTTTTTCCACAGCTCATAATTATAACAACTTGATGGTTTTGACTTCAGTAAGACGCTCGATCGCTTCATTTCATGAGGAAGAAGAGTCAAATGAAACAAACGTCCCTTTTCTGTGAAACGAAAGTCTGGATTAACAAAGTCAGCTGATCCAGTTTTGTTGATCCAGATCATACAGAGAAAGTCTGACTGTGTTGACTTTGCTTCGTAGTTCAGCCGTCAGATCTTTTTCTTTTGTGACCAAACATGAATTTATGTTTAATTTAGTTCAAAAGGACAAATAAATGTTAAATAAATAAATAAATGTCTGTTAACGTTTTGTCTCCAGAAGCCAACAGATTATTTGACATGAGTTTATTTAAAAACATTTATCATTTAAGTACCAAATTTGTAAAGAAGTAAATTATTGATTCACTCACTTTGTTCAAACTGTAACGACAAAAAAAACGTAGTCGTGGACTTTCTGCTGGGGGCGGGGCTTAGGTCTGACGTAATCAGTTACACTGAGAATGTTTAATGTGATTGACTGTTAGTAACATCTTAATATTGATATTTCAAATGTCACACTTATATTAATGTTATCATCTAATATAATAATAATAATATAATATTAAGTTTATAATTAAGTAAATATGATGAATATATTAATGACCCAGTCTCTCTCTCTGTCTCTCTCTGTCTCTCTCTGTCTCTCTCTCTCTCTCTGTCTCTCTCTCTGTCTCTCTGTCTCTCTCTGTCTCTCTCTCTGTCTCTCTCTCTGTCTCTCTCTCTCTCTCTCTCTCTCTCTCTGTCTCTCTCTCTCTCTCTCTCTCTCTGTCTCTCCCCCCTCTCCCTCTCTCTCTCTCCCCCTCTCTCTCTCTCTCGCTCTCTCTCTCCCTCTCTCTCTCTCTCCCCCCCTCTCCTCTCTCTGTCTCTCTGTCTCTCTCTCTCCCCTCTCTCTCTCTGTCTCTCTCTCTCTCCCTCTCTCTCTCCCCCCCCCTCTCTGTCTCTGTCTCTCTCTCTCCTCTCTCTGCCCCCCCCCTGTCTCTCTCTCTCTGTCTCTCTCCCCCCCCCCCGTCTCTCTCTCTCTGTCTCTCTCTCTCTCTCTCTCCCTCTCTCTCTCTCTCTCTCTCTCTCTTCTCTCTCTCTCTCTCCCCCCCCTCTCTCTCTCTCTGTCTCTCTCTCTCTCCTCTCTGCCCCCCCCCCCCTGTCTCTCTCTCTCTGTCTCTCTCCCCCCCCCCCCCCGTCTCTCTCTCTCTGTCCTCTCTCTCTCTCTCTCCTCCCTCTCTCTCTCTCTCTCTCTCTCTCTCTCTGTCTCTCTCTCTCTCTCCCCCCCCTCTCTCTCTCTCTGTCTCTCTCTCTCTCTCTCTGCCCCCCCCCCTGTCTCTCTCTCTCTGTCTCTCTGTCTCTCTGTCTCTCTCTCTCTCTCTCTCTCTCTCTGTCTCTCTCTGTCTCTCTCTCTCTCCCTCTCTCTCTCTCTCTCCCTCTCTCTCTCTCTCTCTGTCTCCCCCCCCTCTCCCTCTCTCCTCTCTCTCTCCCCCTCTCTCTCTCTCTCTCGCTCTCTCTCTCCCTCTCTCTCTCTCTCTCCTCTCTGTCTCTCTCTCTCTCTCTCCCCCCCCCTCTCTGTCTCTGTCTCTCTCTCTCTCTCTCTGCCCCCCCCCCTGTCTCTCTCTCTCTGTCTCTCCCCCCCCCCCCCCCGTCTCTCTCTCTCTGTCTCTCTCTCTCTCTCTCTCTCCCTCTCTCTCTCTCTCTCTCTCTCTCTCTCTGTCTCTCTCTCTCTCTCCCCCCCCTCTCTCTCTCTCTGTCTCTCTCTCTCTCTCTCTGCCCCCCCCCCCTGTCTCTCTCTCTCTGTCTCTCTCTCTCCCCCCCCCCCCTCTCCCTTCAGTCTGGTCCTGGTGGACTTCAGGGATGGGGGTGGGGCCTCGGTGCAGGTGGTCATGGGTCATGCTGTGGACCGGATCCAGGTCCTGCAGGAGGCGGATCAGGAGACTGTCGAGCGGCTTCGGACCTCCTTCCTGTCCCCTGGGACCCCTGGACCGGACCTGAATCAGGAGCAGCTGAGGACACGGAGGGGGAGCATCCAGAGCTGGTTGGAGAAGAACCGGATCCCGGTCCAAGAGGACGGAGACCAGCTGAGGGTGGCTGGGGGGGTCCTGACCATCAGAGCCCCCTACAGACCTGAAGACTGCTGGAGCCAGAACCAGATCATCCTGGACCGCATCCAGAAACTCCTGATCCAGATGCAGTCTAATCCAGATCAGAACAGAGACTGATCCAGATCCACCAATGAGAACGCAGTAGCAGCAGCAACAACAATAATCAATAATCAATAAAGTCATTAAAACAGGGATGCAGTTAATTTAGTTCTCATTTCATTAACAGTAAAATAACTAAAATTTAATTATTAATGATTATTGATGATGGTTATTATCATACCACCTCCTCAACTGCTGATGTCATCACTGATGAAAATGAGCAACCTTCAAAATAAAAGCCTTTTTTTCTGCTGCAGATTAAATGTGAATCAAAGAGGTCATGTGATGTCAGCAGGACTGATGGGTCCACTCCTGATCAATACTGATCAATAAACTGGTTTCATGGTAGCCATACTGTAATTAACTGTCCTCTCGTCTCCTGACTGTCCTCTTGTCTCCTGACTGTCCTCTCGTCACCTGACTGTCCTCGTCACCTGACTGTCCTCTCGTCTCCTGACTGTCCTCTCGTCTCCTGACTGTCCTCGTCTCCTGACTGTCCCCTCGTCTCCTGACTGTCCTCTTGTCTCCTGACTGTCCTCTTGTCTCCTGACGGTCCTCGTCACCTGACTGTCCTCGTCTCCTGACTGTCCTCTCGTCACCTGACTGTCCTTGTCACCTGACTGTCCTCTCGTCTCCTGACTGTCCTCGTCTCCTGACTGTCCTCTCGTCTCCTGACTGTCCTCGTCTCCTGACTGTCCCCTCGTCTCCTGACTGTCCTCTCGTATCCTGACTGTCCTCGTCACCTGACTGTCCTCTCGTCTCCTGACTGTCCCCTCGTCTCCTGACTGTCCTCTCGTCTCCTGACTGTCCTCTCGTATCCTGACTGTCCTCGTCACCTGACTGTCCTCGTCACCTGACTGTCCCCTCGTCTCCTGACTGTCCTCTCGTATCCTGACTGTCCTCGTCACCTGACTGTCCTCGTCTCCTGACTGTCCTCTCGTCTCCTGACTGTCCTCTCGTCTCCTGACTGTCCTCTCGTTGTCCTACTGCTCTGATGTGTTGCAGCTGCACCAAACTTCACTGAAATGGAATGAGGCCGAGATGTTGTTGAGTATGTTGGTTTACTGGAAAGGCTCTGCTAAACTAAATGGAATGGGACCATCAGTATATTTACAATATGGCTGCACTGAAAAAGTTCAATTGATTGATTAGCAGTTGATGGTTTCTGTTAAGTCTGTTACTGAAGAAATAAAGAGACGAGTGTGAGGACTTGTTTTATTTGATGTCTTCAGACTGTTGGACAAAACAAACGTCTCCAGCTGGACTCAAACTTGTGATGTCATCTTTACCATGGAGATGTCAAACATCTGAAAGTCGTTCCTTTTTCTCTCCGACTGTTTCATCACCAGGATGAAAAAAAGTTGACTCTGAAAAATTACTTTTTATTTTACTTAATGTTTTTTTTTACCTGCAGGAGAAAAATGAGCATTTCCATGGTAACAGTTCATCGCCAGTAACTTCAGTTTGAACTCAGTTACCATGGAAATGGATCCCACAGACTCACCTGGTCCTGGATCAGGAGCTTGTTTATAAAAGTGATGTCACACTTATGCTTTATAAAACTAATTAACAATTTGTGATGTAATGATTATTTTCATTATCAATTAATCTGTTGATCTTTTCCTAAATGAATCGATTAGATTGATTATATGTTGATCAGACATTCAGTTTACTGTCAAAAACAGAAAATATTCACATTAAAGAAGCTGAAATCAGAGAAATTAGATTTTTTTTTTCCCTTAGAAAGTGACACAAAATTAATTATCTAAATAGTTGTAGATTAATTTTGTAGTCGATTAATAATCGTTTAATTGTTGCAGCTCTGGTTGTTTCCTGTTTTGTCCGTCCAGGTGAAATAAAGACAGTGCAGCACAGTTTTGTCTCATCCAGCAGCTCAATGATACAAACATGTTTATTCCCTTGTTTGTTTGTTTGTTTGTTTGTTTGAAAGAAGGCCATCATCATCATCATCATCATCATCACGTTTGTTTACATCAACAATCAGACAGAAACAACATCAGGTCCATGAGAACCAGTACAGTACCTCTTTGGTTCTGTCCACTTCAGTCTGTGGGACATTACGTTTCCCACAATCCTCTCTGCTGAGTCCGTTTCACATGAGGAAGTTCATCAGGTCTGAGCTCACACACTCAAATGTTCTCCAGATATTCTTCAACTGGAGGCCACATTCAGTTTTTCAGAATAAGGGCACATAATCTGTATTTTATTTTGTGGAGTCAGAGTGTCCTGATTGGCCGATCACAAGTTTTTTTGTTCGTTCTGACACAATCAGGTGTAGTGTTACCTCCTCTAGCCCCGCCCCTTCAGGAAGTCCAGCCTGTCTGATCACAGTGCGGGGGGTATGTCCAGCAGAGGGGCGTGGCTCAGAGACTCCCTCTTGTAGGTCTTGGGAGGCAGTTTGGGGACGCCGTGCCGGGGGGGCACGGGTGGACCGTCCAAGGGGAGGAGAGGGAGGGGTGGTGAGGGGAGGGGCATTTTCCTGGAGGCAGGGGAGGGGCTAGGGGTGACAGGGGCTGGAGGAGGGAGAGGCGGTGAGGAGGAGGCGGCGGTGGGGGCGGAGCTCATGGAGGGTGGGGAGGAGGTGGTGGAGGGGAAGAAGTCGCAGCGGGGGCGGCCCTGAGGTGGGGGCAGGAGGTGGAGGGGGGAGCTGAGGGGCTCCCGGGGAGGCAGGGAGGGGGGGCTGTCAGGGGGAGATGATGATGACAGAGACGAGGAGTAACGAGGGGGGAGGAGCTTACAGGTGGGCTGACGAGGGGGGACAGCAGGGGGGCTGTCCAACTTTGACATCATCTGGTGGGGGAGAAGGGGAGGGGAGACGGTCAGGAATCACACACCGGTTCTTACTACTGATCACAGATCAGAACATGTTCTCATGAGGATCGTTCTCAGGGTTCTACTAGACACAATTAGAACAGTTTTTCATGCTGAATTCTGTTTTCAGCCTGAGATGATAAGAGGGTCAGTTGGTCATTTGTTTAGTCCAGGGGGGGGGAACCTCTGGCCTCAGGGCCGTAAATGGCCCACGAGAACATTTCTACCGGCCGCAACGCAAAACAATTTTTATATTTTATGCACTTATAGTAATAAATAAATAAAAAATCAGGGAAAAAATGATGGACAGCCATTAGTTTTCTGAGATAAAACAGACGGTTATGTCTGTCGGAGTCGACGTCAGGGTCAGTGAATACAGCATGTGATGCAGCGACTGACACGGATGACGAGTGATGCATCATGGCGACTGTCAAGAAAAGGACGGTGGATGCAGAATGCCGAGTTACAGGAAAAATGGACAAAGGATTTTTTCTTTGTGTGCCTGGTTTGTGGCGAGGCGCTGGCAGTGATGAAAAAGGCAAATGTCGAGCGCCATTACAGCTGAACTCGAAGAGGTCAAATGTGTTTGGATAAAATCAACGCTCTTCGTCGGAGTTTGGCTGCTCAACAAGCAGCTTTCACACGACCACATGCCGACAGAGAGAATGTTGTGGTGAGTGAATTAATGGCCACGAAGCTGAAACCTCATGCCGAAGGAGAGTTTGTGAAGGAGTGACTCGCAGCCGCCGCGGAGCTGCTCGCGCCCGACAAAGCGTTGCAGACAGGATTACTGATACGGCACAAAATACTGAAAAAACACTGAAGGACACGAGACTTTGAGTATTTTTCTCTGGTCTGTGATGAGACAACAGACATCACAAACAGCGCAGCTCGCCGTTTTTCTGCGTGGGATTACGGCCGAGTTTGAAACAAAGGAGGAGTTGCGGTCTTTCCAAGCCGTCCACGGCGCTACTGAAGCTGAGGATTTGTTCGGTAAAGTTGTTGTGGCCATGAACAAATCTGAACTGCCATTTGAGAAGGTGAGCGGCATCGCCACTGATGGAGCGCCGGCAACGGTTGGCGCGCAAAAAGGATTGACTGCATTAGTCAGAAAAGAAATGAGCCGTCTGAGTCTGGATCCAAGTGAATTAGTTTAATGTCACTGGATGATTCATCAAGACAGTCTGTGCACGTTTCTGAAGCTTAACGATGTGATGAAAACCGTCGTTGTTATGTCGTTGAATGTGCAAACATCTGATGTGCCAGAGAATCTCCAAATGCTCAAAGTACAACAAACTCTGTCTGCTGGACTTTTACAATCTGTCCGTTCGTCCCGAGGAGACGTCCTGAAGTTTGCATCTCTGTCTGGGACAACAACAGTCGCACTCAAGACTGACTGACCCAAACTTGCAAAACCAGCTTTGAGAAGCATCATCATCATCATCATCATCATCATCATCACTGCCAGCTGACATCAGATGCATTAGGTGAGTCTGATGCGTAGAAATGCATCAGTCATAAGGCTTAATAACACAGTGGTTATAGACCTCAGAGGACTTTATACAAATTGAAATGGCCCTTGATATGAAAAAGGTTCTCCACCCCTGGTTTAATCAGTTGGTCGGTTGGTTGGTCAGTTGTTAGAGTCAACACACAGTTAAGATGTTGATGAGGGTTAGGGTCAGTCAGTTGCTTGGTCGGTTGGTTGTTTGGTCAGTTGTTAAGAATCAACACACAGTGAACATGTGCATGAAGGTCAGCTGTTTGGTGGTCAGTCTGTCAGTTGTTTATCAAGTCCACACACTGTTCAAATGTTGATGAAGGCAGGGTTGGTCTGTTGTTTGGTCGGTCGGTCGCGCGGTCGGCCAGTTGTTTGTCAGTGGTCGGTTGTTTATCGAGTCATCACTCGGTGAGTTTGTTACCTTCGAGGGAGACGATTCAGCAGGAGCCGACTCTGGACGCCTGCGAGGAGGAACAGGAGGAGGAACTGGAACATCCTCAGAACCTCGACTGAAACTGATCATGGAGGAGACGGAGGACGACCCTGAGACCAGAGACGACACAGAGTCAGACACAGACAGACACTTGACAGGTGTCCCTAATAAACTGGACACTGAGTGACAGAACAGGTCGATGCTGCCTGCAGCCGATTGGCTGGTTCCACACGAACAGCATCACAAAACACACGGTGAGCTATCAGCTGATGGTTTCCATGGAGACAGACAGGTGAGCCTGATGGTGTGACATAGTGATCGGGTGTTCAATATCCACGTGAAAGTGAGACACAGACAAATCACATGATGATGTCAGTGATGATGTCAGTGATGTACAGAGAGTCAGGAGGATCGATACTAACGTGGACCGTGAGGCAAAGAGACCACAGAGAAGATACTGTCGCAGGCTGCAGGGTGGAGAGGAGAAAACACTGTGAGGAGGAGGAGGAGGAGGAGGGGGAGGGGGGAGGAGGGGGGGGGAGAGGAGGAGGAGGGAGAGAGGAGGAGGAGCAGGAGGAGGAGGAGGGGGAGGAGGGAGAGGAGGGGAGGAGGAGGAGGAGGAGGGGGGAGAGGAGGGGGAGGAGGAGGAGGAGGAGGAGGAGGAGGAGGAGGAGGAGGGGGGAGGAGGAGGGGGGAGAGGAGGAGGAGGGAGAGGAGGAGGAGGAGGAGGGGGAGGAGGAGG
>NW_028146720.1:20000-21274 GCF_056507025.1 Lutjanus erythropterus | reverse complement strand
AATGCTGTGTTATTGTGCAACCCTGTCCTCTGTGCTTTCTGATATTCACAAACAGGTGAAGACAGCCCTGCCAAAAGCTACGGACATTAAACTGCATGATTTGGAGCCAGTTGACTGGGTCGTGGTGAGGGATCTGAGGAGAAAAAACTGGAGAGCACGCAGGTGGAATGGTCCCTACCAAGCACTCCTCACTACAGAAACTGCCATCAAAGGCGCAGAGAGAGCAACCTGGATCCATGCCAGCCACTGCAGATGGGTCCCAGAGCCCATTGATGACTTCTCACCAAGCGTGCATCAACATCAGCGGTAAAGCCAACGCCTTCCTCCGCCTTGTGATTGCTGTGGAGAGAGGGGTGTGTCATCATTAGGACCACACGTCTTTCGAAACTCAACAAAGGCATCACACTGAATACGGGGGTGGGCCGAGGCCTCGCTGCTGATAAGATGACGCCAACATACAAACCATGGCACCCACGACGCAGGCAGAGCCACAGGGTCTGCCCACTGTCATCATTGCCCCGCCACTACTGCTGTACGAGAGGCCTTAGGAAGGCCAGAGTCAACACTACAACATCCCAGCACCCATCGCAGGTATCCTTCCCTGTTGGGGTATGGTGAACAATGGACTAAAATAGATGAGGTTGCCATGGAACTGGAACATTTGATAGCCTGGTAGAGACTGGATCCTCTACCCTCTCCCCTACAATCTAAAGACTGAGAAATGTGGCCTTGCAAAATAGGCAAGCACTGGACATGATGCTTGCCAGCCAAGGAGGAGTTTGCCACATTGTCGGGACTGACTGCTGCACATACGTTCCAGACATTTCAGATAACATGACTCATGTTGTTTCTCACCTGAATGATCTGCTGCATGATGCAAAAAACAAGGACTCTCAGACTCCCAAAGGCTGGAGTTTGTGGTCCTGGCTGACTGGAGATGGCTGGAAAGCTACACTGATGAAATTGATGATGCCCCTGTTGATTGTAGTTGTGATGTCTGCATTACTAGCATGTTGTGTTATTCCTTTTTGATAAAGCTACGATTTCCTCTTTAATCAGGTCCACAGTCGGACAATATGTGCATTTGCCTGAAAAAAATAAGATTCTGACATTTTTCCCACTACCAGAGTGGATTCCACCGTTTAATGATGATATTGATCTCATCTGAGTTAGTCATGCCTGCACCATGCAAATAATTAATCTTGATTGATTACTATTGAAATTTTCTCCTCTGATTTGCCTTGATTCAAGTAAATCTACTTACGTTGATGATA
>NW_028146720.1:10000-15000 GCF_056507025.1 Lutjanus erythropterus | reverse complement strand
ATTCACCCAGACTGTGGTGTAAGAATAAATAAATCAGACATTTAATTAATTTATTCTTCTATATACTTTAATCTCAGCGTAGTTTTATTTATTGTGCCTTTTATTTAAAATGTGTCTGTGATTTTTTGCTGTTTTATTTTCTGTACATTCAGGAAAAATAGATTCTGTCTGTGGGATTCAGCTGATTAAATAAAGGTTCTCTATAATCATCTGATCATTTGTTTGGTTTGTTTTTGATTTATTCTGTCAGAACCTCGTGTTTGAAGGGACCGTATTATTTATCAGCCACCTGACAGTCCGACAGGAAGAGGAATGAAAGGTCGCAGCGTTCTGTTTTAAATTCTGCACCTGTCATCAAACGATGTGTCAGTTTGAGCCTTCAGGGCCTCCGTACTTCATTCATTCAGTGACTAAACTAGAACTCAACCAGAGACTAAAGTGAATCATGTGTCTTTTTTTTTTACTGCTGACTTGAACTGACCTGCTGAGCCAGCGTCACCTTGGGTCTGTTGTCCGTGACACCACTTCCTGTCCACGGTGTGACATCACTTCCTGTCTGTCCTGTGGTGGTTGTTGTGATGGGAGCTGACAAACAGAGGACAGTTCTGAGTTTAACTGGTTTAACTGGTCAGAAGGAACTGACTGAAGGTCTGAGGGAGGAGGAGGAGTCAAACAGACGACTTGGACGTGAAGCTGCTCTTATTTTCTGTATTTTAATCAGTTTATGGATCAATGAAGCTTCAACGCAGAACAAAAACAACTTCTGAAAGACTTTCTCACCTCTGTCAACGGTCAAGTCAAAGTGATGTTTTTCATCATTGAACAATCCATATATGTCCACTCTGCACCCGTAGCGTCCAGCGTCTGTCTCTGTGAGGTTCAGGATGGTCAGAGAAACGTCTCCTTCATCCAGTCGTCCCAGTAACTGATACCTGCTGGAGACTCTGGTTCCTTCTGCCACTTTATGTCCGTCTGTGGAGATCAGCTGGTTGCTGCAGCCTGCTGAAGGTATTTGTCCTCGTCCCCAGCAGACAGACCGCGCTCCTTTGGACTTTATGTCATATGTACATGTCAGAGTGACGCTCTGACCTGTTTGACCAGCGACTCTCGTGCTGCTGCCTCGTTCACTGACTGTGGAGAAACAGACGGTAAATCTAAAGACTCTGATCAGCAGCAGGGAAATAAAAGTTTCTGTTTTAATATTTTCACTTCCTGTTCTACATACAAACATACATCAATCCCCAAAATCAATGAATTTATCAGTGACAGTAAGAGAAGTATTGATTATTGTTTATATAATCTCATGTAATCCAGACATAATTAATATGTTAACGTACCTGTTAGCAGCAGCAGCAGCAGCAGGTTCGATCTGCTCGCTGCCGTCATCATGAACTGAATCACACATGGAAACAAACATTTTAACCACACAATCACAGCTCCACACTACACTGTAAAAAATGACAGCTACTGAAGTAAATTCAATTTTGAAACATAATTCATGACTCAACTCAAAATAATCACCAAAAAGAATCTGAAGTCCTTCTTTACCAGTCAACTAAAAGCCACACAGAAAATGATGGCGTCCATGACTCTGTTCGCTGTCGGAGGCTGATTCTCCTTAATGTCTCTCTCAGCGCCTGGGGAGAAACTGAGAAGACAGGAAGGGGTGGAACAAACAGGAAGTCATGATGTGGTCTTCAAAAACCACACGGACACAAAGAAACAGAAAATACTCACCATATACCGAAACCATCTGAATCACTTTGTTTAAGGTGTAAAGCTGCAGCAGGTAGAAAGCCTAAAAACAGCTGATTCTTGTCTGAGTTAGGTTTAGTTTTCTCCTCTAACAGACGAGCAACACACTTCATGTACAAACACAACAGTTTACTGAGCCGATCGTGAGCGAGCGCAGACCCACAGACAGCTGGGCGTGATGAAGCAGATACCTGAGAGTACAAACAGCGACAGAGGAGAGAAACTACATTTCAGAACACAACGATTCAGTTAGAAGTTTCAGGAGAACCTAGAGCTGAACGTAAAGAGACTTTTAAAAATGTCTTCCTCTCCTGCACACGAGCTCAGTATCACAACTCTCACTTGTTCAGGGAGAGAAAAGGAGAACCGTCATGGTTTGGCAGCGGTCGACGCGACCTGACCGCAGCCCACTTTCCCCGGTCCAAAGTCGGTCCATCTCGGTGCGATAAAAACTGTGATGACACAGTTTGACTCAGTCCGGCCATAAATGCCATTGCCAAAGCCCAGAGTGTGTGTGTGTGTGTGTGTGTGTGTGTGTGTGTGTGTGTGTGTGTGTGTGTGTGTGTGTGTGTGTGTGTGTGTGTGTGTCAGTACTCACCACAGAAGGTGATTCTTTCCTTTACATCCCTCCTCTCTTTAGGAAATACATTTCCTCATCAGCAGTCAACATGGACAGACTGTCTTACTGTAAACGGTCGGTCGGCTCCTCCGTGGTCGCTGCTGCGCACAGCGCCACAAGAAAACGTCAACATAAATCCACTTTTCAGTCCAAAGTTTAAAAACACGCTGAGCTCACGTCTGTCTGGTCCTCAGGTCTGACTGATCACTGCTGAGTTTGAAACATACAGTCTGAGCTGCTGAGCCTGATTCTACTGATCTGTGTTGTTTTACTGAACATCCAGATGTTTGTTGACTCGCTGTAGATTTGTCTCTCTGCTCTGCAGTCAGCAACATTCAACAACACTGACGAAACACAAACAGTTTTACTGTATTTAATGAATTTACTTAAATTACGACACTTCAAACTCATGTATGAAAGGAACTCTGACATGGAGTGAAATTTGGGTCTTGGTTCTCCTGACTCTGAAGTTCTAGTTCCACCTCCAGTACAGACATCAACCCACAACATGCTTAGCGTAGCTTAGCACAAAGATTGGAGGCAGGAGGAAATGGTCCAGGAGTGTGATTCACAGGTACTGATCCATCAACACAGGACAAGAAATCCACACACACACACACACACACACACACACACACACACACACACACACACACACACACACACACGCACACACACACACACACACACTCCAGATGTTAGAACAGCTGCAGGTGGAATATTTATGACTCTGTGTGAAGTCTGATAGATTTTCACAATAAAAGCACAGTTGATGGCAGCCTGCAGCTGCAGTTCCTCTGACGTCCACCAGGTGTTGCTGTGATCAAACTGCGTGTTGAAGTGAGTGAGAAAAGTTTTTACAGGACGAGTCCAGCTCTCAGAACATGATGTCACTTCCTCTGACGTTAATCTGAGAGAAGATTTTCACAATAAAGGTTCTGTCAGGGAGTTATTAAGGCATTGACAGGTTTCAGGTCCTCACTTGTCTCCTCGTGTCCGAGACAGAGACACGTCCGAAAATACAAACATGTCCTGCTAACATTAGCCAGCAAGCTAATTCCCATTCATCATGTATAAATCTTACTTCCTTCAGACTGGACATTCACTGCTAATGCTAATGTTTCAGTAGCAAGCTAACAAACATTAGCTGATGCTGCTCGTTAACTCACTCGCTAACAAGCAGTGACAGTCTGTGGATTTTAGAACAGTTTTAACGGACAAAATTCATTTTTCATGCAACAATAAATATATTATAAAAGAATGATGTTAAATTAAATTAATGAGTTCATGGAAAACCTTTTCAAATTCACTTTTATTCTTTTCAGTTTGATTTATTTAGGTTTGGTTTCTAAATTATTCTTAAAAAAAAAAACGAGTGTAATAAAAATAAAAATATAATATTTCAGGGAATATTCAGCTCAATTTTCTGAAGCAAAGAAACAAAGTAAAATAAATCAACAATTATTAAATGTTCAAGAAAATCAATTTTTCCACGTTTACCTTGAAACTTTAAAAGAAAAAGTTGAGTTTTATGTTTTTCTGATTTATCTGAATGAATTTTAGCTCAATCTGATTAACATGTACTCATTTTACTCCCCTCATACCAGGCTGTCCTTTATTCATTCATTTCTACTGAGCTAACGCTAACCAGCAAGCTAACAAGATTTAACAGCAAGTTAGCATATATTAGCTGATATTGCTGTTTAAAGTTTGTTAGCTCGCAGGCTAACATGCAGTCACAGTTTTGGCATCTTAAAACCATCAAATTACAATAAATTATGTCAGATCCTGTAAGATAATTTTTCAAATTACATTTATTGATTTTTTTATTTTCACTTTAGTTTCCTGTTTAACTTTTTTGAATTCATTTTAACTTTGTGAACATTTCTCAGGAGAGATTTTCACTTTAGCGTAGTAAACAAACAAAACAAAGAAAGAAGATAATGTTGATTTAGTTTCACAGCTTGAGCAGTTTGAGCTAATGCTAAAAGCTAATGCTTAGCTTGCAAGCTAACATTAGTTTGGTGATGTTGCTGATTAAAGTTCGTTAGCTTGTTAGCTAACACAACAAAGCAGTGACAGTGTGGGGAGAGTAAAGGGTGTTTGTCACTTCTAAGTTTAGTTTCCTGTTGATTTTTTAAATATTTCTTTCCCTTGATTTTGAAATTAATTTTAATTTTAGGCAAGAAAAATTAAGACAGACAAAGAATATCAAATATCAAACATCAAATAATAAATAAAACTATTTAAAATAATCTTAATATTGATTTTCCCTTGGACCTATTATGTTTTAACACAACAGAGACAGAAGAACAACACAGGAAGAAGTAAAACCTGCAGCAGTAAAAACAGTCTTTATACTCGTTTTAAGATTAATGTAATTTGACACGTTTTTTTAATTTGTTTGTTTGTTTTATTTATTTATTTTTATTATTATGTTTACTGTTTAACTTTATTCAGTTTCATTTCCTGTTAATGTTTTTTTGATTTGATTTTAAAATTAATTTTAATTTGGGGGGAGGGAATCTGAGAATGTTTGCAAAATAAATAGAGAAAAAATATCAATAAATACACATATAAAAATGATCATTTACCTTATGAACCATTTCCACGACTCATCTGAATT
>NW_028146720.1:0-5000 GCF_056507025.1 Lutjanus erythropterus | reverse complement strand
CTTGAAGATATTCAGAATTTTGGACATTTTAAAAAGCGACTGATTATCACAACAGTTGCAGATTAAATGAATAATCGATCAGTCGTTGCAGCTCTGATACTTTTTTCACAGTGATTGTGTAAAAGCCAGATTTTAGAAGAACATCTCTCCCAGTGGTTTGACTTTTGAAAACTAGAGCCAATCAAAACGCAGGACTGCAGGCAGCAGAGACAGACCTGCCGGGGGACGTCTCTGATGTTGAGCTGTGATGATGGGAGGCGGAGACAGCTCTGTCTGACCTCCATCTGCAGCACCTTTAATAAATACCAGCACAGACAGGAGTCACTTCAGCACTTTAAAACGTCTCGTGTAAATGTTTTCACTCCTCGTCCTAAACTGTGAGACAGTTTGTCCTGCTTGGACAGACCTCGTCCTCTGGCAGGTCTGATGAACTGGAAGCCGTCAGCAGCTCCATGTTTAGACTCTGTCTGCTTATTAAAGCCACTTCATTCTCTCTCTTATGAAAGCTGCTGCAGCCAGAGGGATTGTGGGTAGCTCTTCATCTGGACGTCAGACACTTTAATCAGTGTTATCATGGTTCCTGTCTGAGGGTAAGAACCCAACACAGACGCAAGAACTGTTCCAGGAACCTTTCATAGGAAGTCAGGACTTAGAGTGGAGTTTAGTTCCTGAGGAAGGATTTCCTTTTTCATTTTCTGATCATCACTGAAAATAATCGTTACAGGACAGACTTGGTCAAAACAGGTGCAAACGTGTGGCGCAAGATTCTAACAGGATTAATTAATTGGTCATTTTCTAAGTTCAAATTCTCTGATTCCAGATTCTTAAATGTGGGACAAAACAAGACATTAGAGGACGTCATCTTGGACTTTGATCAACATTTTATAGACCAAAGAACGGATCGATCAGTGGAGAAAATGACCAACATTTTGGTCAATAAAGAAAATAGTTATAATTTGGAGTCATTTGTGTGACTGTATGATGCATCATATCATTTGTAGAATCTGTCTTGAGATCAGTGACTTTTGTGCTGCAGAGTTTTTAAACTCAAAACCAGCATCTCATGTAGGAACTACTTTCTTTCTAATAGAAAAAAAAGTTTGAATATTTCATCAGCTAAAATGTGCGTCACAGATTGCGTCTGTGTCTTGGTGCCTTTCCCTCTAAATTTTCTTTTGGTGATTCGTCTTTCTGAGTCTCCATCAGCTGTGGACGCCAAATTTAAAAAAAAAAAAAAGTCTTCAGGGAAAAGAGAGAATTTAATAGTTACGCTACAGACGATGTTTTTTCTTTTTTCAGGACTAAATGTCTCTTTTGACCATAAAGGCTGCAGGATAAACTGCACCATGAGGAGAAATATGATATTTTTGATTCTGGGGTGAACTGTCCCTTTAAAGTGAGGAAGGTTCCATCAGATCTGCGTGGAACCATCATGGATGTATTACAGAGAGATGAGAGCCATGAAGAAACAGCTGATCAGTCTCGACTTAAACATCCACAACTTCAGAACTCAATCATATCATCATCATCATCATCATCATCATCATCGTTGTCGTCGTCATCATCGTCATCATCGTCGTCGTCGTCATCATCGTCATCATCGTCATCATCATTGTCATCGTCATCATCATCATCATCATCATCATCATCATTATTATTAATAATATTAGTAGTAGTATTTATCTGTCATGAAAATCATGAACTTCTTTTACTCTGTAACTTTTTTTCAGCTCCTGTCTGAATATTTTGTCTCGTTTGGTTTCTTGAATGGGAGCAGCTGTAACGTAATCAGATGTTTCTGACTGTGATCATTTAAAGCAGCACAGACCTCAGATCAGTGTCTGTGACGCCGTCCTCTCAGTATTTACCAACACAAACAGTTTCCCGTCGGCAGCTCAGGGGTGAGTCGGGAGTTTCCATGTTGTGGGAAACTGATCAGAGAAAATAAAGAAATAACAAGAGTGTTTAACTTCCTGATCTCCTCTCTGTCACTGAGACGCTCATTTCTGGGATTTGGCCTAGAAACTCTGCCAGCTGATTGGTCGGGGATGTAGGACCTGAAGCATCGCTGTTCAGGCCAAATATTTCAAATATGAAGAAGAAAAAAATAACATCAAGAGCTTCTGGAAACTGTTTCTCACCATTAATCACACTATTTATGATTGTTGGACATTAAAGGACATAAAGTTTTACGTCACTGTCGGACAGCCACATCACATGGTGATGCTTTAAAGGGATAGTTCAGGTTTTTTGAAGCATGGTTGTATGTGGTACTAATCCATAGTCGGTGTATTAGTACTGAGCTGAAGGCTCAGTAGTCTGATTACTAAAAAACCTTGAGATTTCGTTTAAATCCGGACGAAATATAAAGCTGTGAATTAAACAACATTAAACAGCCCAGAACAGAGTATTGATGAGCTCCAACATTTGAGGTTTATTATCACACACACACACACACACACACACACACACACACACACACACACACACACAGACACACACACAGCTAAAAGATAAAAAAGATAAAAAAAAAAAACAATCACACAATAATAAATGTTAGTATTGATTAGTATTGACAGGTTGTAGTAGATTGGACTTACCGATGGGCAGAGCCAGGAAGAATGGCAGCCAGCAGAGGATGAACATGCCCACAACCACGCCCAGCGTCTTGGCAGCTTTCTTCTCTCTGGAGAATTTGAGCAGTTTGACAGTGAGCGTGCTGCGTGCGGCCGATGATCCGCCCCCTCCGGCCTTGGAGGCGGGGCATATGTCCTGGATCTGCTGGTTCCTGCAGTGGATCCTCAGCGTGAGCTCGTTGGAGTCCTCCTGACGCTCCTTCATCACACCGGCCTCCAGGTTTTTGGTGGTGCGTTTGGCCACGATGTAGACGCGGCAGTACATGGCGAGGATGACGGCCAGCGGGATGTAGAAGGAGCCGAGTGACGAGAAGAGGGCGTAGAACGGTTCCTCTGTGATGAGACAGACGGTGTCATCCTGTGGGACGGAGAGACTGATGGTTTAGTTTCATTCCAGAACATAAAGAAGCCAAAGAGTTGAGGAGCTTCTGCCACATGTTAAAAACTGAAAGCTGGGTTGAGATTTAACCTTCACACAAGCAGGTCCATTTAGTTTTTCTGGAGTGTTCAGCTCTTTGACTGGAGCTGCCCCCCCGATAGTGGATCATTTTAGTCATCAGTCCAAGACACTTCAGTCCACTGAGAGTTTTCCAGTCGAGAATGTTTTTCCCTTGTCAGCCAGTGTGCATCACAGTTACAGGATAAAACAGAAACACACAGGGAGAATATTTACATGCTTCATTCAAACTTTACAGAAACTAAATAAAACTCAACAAAAACATCTTGGTTCGTCTTTCCACTGTCCAACAATCAGCAGCTCTCGTTTGGTCCAAATAAATCCTTAATTCACAAAGTAAAGGAGTGCAGAGCGAGCGGCGCGGAGCGAGCGGCGCGGAGCGTGCGGCGCGGAGCGAGCGGCGCGGAGCGTGCGGCGCGGAGCGTGCGGCGCGGAGCGAGCGGCGCGGAGCGTGCGGCGCGGAGCGAGCGGCGCGGAGCGAGCGGCGCGGAGCGTGCGGCGCGGAGCGAGCAGCGCAGAGCGTGCAGCGCGGAGCGAGCAGCGCAGAGCGAGCAGCGCAGGTGATGCTGGACAGCTGGAGACGCTCCATGGTGTGCTGAGTTTATTACTGAACTACAGGAGGACGCACACTTTGAATTTCTCTGACTGAGAGAAAATCTGAAGTTTTCATCACAGATGATGAAGAAAGACGTTAAAATATGAGTCTAACTGGTAAAACACACTGATGGAGGCTCATGTAAGAATTCAGTGTGGCGCAGTGGGCTGTAAAAAGAATGAATCGTCGTATTGTATGACCTTCCTTACCAACTTTCTTTTTGTTATACTTCACTCATACAGAAAATACAGTGCTTACATAAATGATAAAGTATGACCAACACAGGTGATGCTGATCATAGTTTTTATGTCCATACATTACAGTTACAGTTACAGTTACATTACAGTTACAGTTGAATTTAGCAGACACTTTTATCCAAAGGGACGTACGTCAGAGCGTATTACATATCCAAATCCATGTCAGTCAAATTCACACACAAGCTCTGCATGATGTCACGCGATGCACACGGCGACACAGATGTTCTGGTGGCTGGTCACAGAAGACGAAGACGTCGTCAGTGACAGACTCCAAGGACAGGATAAAGAGAAGAGAGACAGTCTACAAAGAGACGGAGCAGCTGAGCAGCCGGCGGCGTCTCATCTCTTCAGGCTAATGTTATCCAGCAGCAGACTGACCTCCTGTTCTGGATGAAGAATAAACAACCTGTGTTGATGCGTCTCCTCAGACATTTTCTCATCCAGACTCCTTTAACTTCTCTTTCTGTTTTTCTCACTGCAAAGTTTTACTACAGCAAACTGTAGTACTGCGTCAGTTTGCTTACATCTGCTTCCTCATGAGATCACGTGACATAGCACCCCGTCTGATCTCACGAGATCATGCTCCCTCCAGTACGTGATCTTTAAGTATGAATATAAATGTAGTTTAAAACTGAAGTTCAGGAACTGGACCACACCAGCCTCAGCTGGACACAATCACCTGCTTCAATCCAAACACCTGCATCCTGCTCATCAGACACCAGCATCGTCTCCGTTCAGCACATCCCACCCTCTCCTGTCCGTCTCAGTCGACCCTGTTTTCTGTCTCAGCAGGTAACACACGGTTCACCAACTGGGACGGTGCTCCTCTAACCAGTTGGTCACAAGTTGTACCGTATGTGTCCCAGGATCCCTCTACACGGAGCTGACTCGTCCTCCCAAAGCCTCTCATCCAAGAGGCTTCTTCAGTTCTCAGAACTGATGAGAGGGGAAACGTCTTCAAGAACCAAAGCGTGTCCAGTTACCTGCGATAATCCTGAATGAATCCCATCACCTGGATGACTGAGAATCTTCACAAATGTGTTTAAAATTAAATA
>NW_028146719.1:15000-23188 GCF_056507025.1 Lutjanus erythropterus | reverse complement strand
GTCTAATAACAAAATGTCCATTCCTCCCCTTCCAGTCCTGATGTTAATTTCTTATTTCTCCCAGACTTGGAGCGCTGTGTGAATGAGGGGTGGGGTCGTGGCTGGTTTTAAATAGACCTGCCACCTCAGGCTTAATGGAAAAGGCAGCTCTCTGGAAAATAGAAAAAAAGGGAATTAGAGCCAGCCGACACACACATTCGGCCGCCTCCTCTAGCACTGTATTTTTGAGCCGCGATGTAGTCTGTGCTGGGACCGGAATGACAAAGGCAAATTACTGTTGTCATTTTATTAAGGGCATCCGCCTCGCTAGGGCAGAAAAGGCACTGACTGGAATGTGCAAAAGCCACTGGAAATAGGCCCGGCTAAAAGAGCAGGCAGGTTTCCTCTAAACTCCAATATATAAAAAGGGAGGAGGGAGCGAGGAGGGCAAGAGGAGAGAAAGAGGAGAGACAGAAGAGAAAGAGACTGAATGGGAGGGACACGAGATTATGAAGAGACAAAAAGCAATGACAGTCTGTACATTTAAACCTAACAGCTTGATTATAGGGATAGTTCAGAATAATTGAAGTGGAGTTGTATGAGGTACTAATCAATACACGCTCCCAGTTTGGAGAAGCAGAGAGGAGAACCAGCACAGAAGTCAAGCGATGTACTGCTGTGGGCAGGTATTTTAGAAAATGAAAATATCCAAAATATTTTCACCACTTAACTTTGCTGTCAGACAGCCTTTTTCGCTCTCTCAAACCAACCAAACACAATGGACGTAATCTGCCATTTTAACTCACAGATCACATGAGTTGCTGGCCAACTGCTGCCTCAATCTGTTAGTTTGTTTGTGCAGGAATTCTGCAGGAGCAAAAGACATGGCAACACTGTGCTGTAATAGGCAATGACAAGTCCTAAACTGTGGTTGATCAGCTGTTTATAACTGTAAATTGTCTATCAATGTAAAGCTAAGCCTCTTACCCTGAACACAAAACAACACTCTGGTGTTTGAGTTCACTGACTGTCTGCCAGACTCCATTAACATTTTGCTTAATTTAACCATTATAAACATCTACTTCTTTCTAAAAGATTGTTAATGATTTCTTAGGACTCATAAACCAACGCTAACTCATTTGGCGAACATTCAGCATCACTGTGAACTTTAATTAATGTGAAACTGGCCTTTCTTCCTTAATCTCTAATGACATATTATGGTCATTTTATGATTTAGTACAGTAAATATATTACAGATTTCTCCTTTAATTGTTGATGTCAAGGTAGTGCTTTTGGCCTAGAGAGGGTGAGATTTACTGTAATGTCTCCTTTCTTACATTCATATAATATATTCAACCTCAAAAACATCAGTACAGTTGGGACAGCAGTGGTTGATGAAGTACATCTATTGTACTATGTGTACTGTGACATTATCCTCTATGTGAAATCCAGCCACCGTCATTACCACCTCAGGGAGCCTGTTAGTAATCTGACCCTCATCAAAACACAATCGATAGCACATTACACTATCACCATTGACAGGAGGGAATTAGAGGTCTGCCTGATCGACGAGACTCTCAGTCCATCACGCAGACTACTATACGGAGCCCATTACCCCACCACACCTCAGAATATCTGTTGCGTTTTCTATTCCAGCATGGTAAATCTGGCCACTGTACAAATTTAGAAATGGATGCCAACTCTATTAATAGGCTATCTTAAACTGGATGATGGGCTTGTGAGGACATACGTCAGAAAGGCTTTGTTTTGCCCCATATCAAATCTGTCTAGATTTCATGCACAAGAAAAAGCAAATTATGAAAAACATACAGGTTTAGACTTTCTATTCTTTATTATTTCAGACTGTACAAGTCCATTTTATGAGACAAAGAATTAGCAAATTCCTCAGCCACATCCATCACAAGCTGGAAAACTACAAACAGTTAAGTTGCAAAGTGAAGAGCGGGACATAAAATTGCTTAAAATAGTGAACATGAGGCTCTGACAAACATCTCAAACATCTTGTGGATGCACACTGATAACTTATTCTGTGGTTGAGTCATGGCTGATCTGTTTTCCCACATGCCAAAATTTCTTTAGAAAAAAATAGACTAAAGTAGGTGATTTGTAAAAACATCAATATATTGTAAAATACAGCCTATTAAAAATGTTACTTATTAGCTAATCATTTGATTCCTTTCAGTGAATCAGATGTTTCCAATCAGATGCTGCATCATATCTACAGCAGAAGCAAACAGTCAATTAATTTGACAGGATAAATCTGTAATATTCTGTAACTGATGTAATTTTTAACTAAGAAATGCCATAAGAACACTGGTTCCAACTTTTCAAACTTTAGCATCAGAGACCAGCTAAACACTGACGTTAGTTCCGTGAGTATCGTAATGACAGGCCAAACTTGAACTTTGGCTTTTGTCTGTACAGCCACAAGTAGACTGCAACTCCAACTCCAACAGAAAGATTCATCTTTCTCCAGTTGATGGCTTCAGTTTCAGGAGTCACATTCTCCCAGTTAAACTTTAATCCAAATCACATCAATAATTTAAAATGATCAGTTTTATTGCTTTGAACCATGACATTCGTATTTATATAAAGTAGCTTGTGAAATAATAATGTGGGTCAAATCTAGTAGCTATGGCTGGTATTTCAACGTGTCAGATACATAATTAGTCCACATTTAGGTATTATCAGATGTCCAATATTAAAGGACTTGGACTGGGATCTGGGACAAAAAACAGTAGTTGCCTTTCTTTGCTTAATGACATTGTTCAGCAGTTCAATAAAACAGTCATATGTTAATCTGACCTTTGCAATACTTTGACGATCTGAGGCTGTAGCCTTGAATATTTTGGATTCTTAATATGTGCTCCTCCATGTGTAAAAGAGGTGAAACTTAAGTTAGAGTATTTATTAGAGGACTACTGTATTCCATTACATTAACTGATTGGTGTCTTTTCAGTCAGTGAGCAAGTTTACCAATGGTCCAAATTCCCTCACATCCCTTTAAACCCTATAAATCTAAAAGGGTGAACTACCTACTTTTGTACATTTGTTTGAAACACTGTGGTGCTACAGATATGCTCCAGCCTACAAATCATATTTTCCTGACAAAAACCCAAATTTTTTGTACAGACCTCAGCAAAAATCACATCATCATGTTTATATTTTTGGTGCTCTGGTGCAGATGCAATCATCTAGCTCGAAGAAGCAACTCTTACTGGATGTAGTAATAATAACATATATTTTTAAGTGGGATAAGATTATCCATAACAGAACACAATATACAACTTTACAGATGTTCTTATGATATGCTTAGTTAGGACTGGGCTATTTATGAATATTACATTGTATTGTGATACAAGATTAGATATTGTGATAGATTTGGGATATTGTTATATCACAAGTGTTGCCTTTTCCTGCTTTTAAAGGCTGCATTACAGTAAAGTGATGTCATTTTGAGAGCTCACCAGAATGTTCTAGCTATTTTATTATTTGCCTTTATCCACTTAGTCATTATATCCATGTTACTGATGATAAGCGATTAAAAAAAAATCTCACTGTTAATATTTTGTCAAGGCACCAATAGTTAATGGTCATACTGCTGCAATATCAATATCAAGGAATTTGGTCAAAAATGTGATATTTGATTTTGTCTATATCGCCCAGTGTTAATACAACTATTCTAACATTTTTTTTTATCACCATAGCCACTTTCATCTTTTGGACTACACAACATATCATCAGTCACAACCTACATGGTCAATAATTATCGATCTGGACCGATATGAAATTTCACTGTTGTGATATGTTTTTCAGCTTTTCTATCTCACCCGGGCCTGTGCTTAGTAACAGTAAACTTACCCAATTAATGACCTGCTAGCTAGGCCACAATAGTAGCAGTACATGAAGGAGACTTTGTAGAAACATGACAGTGCAGGTATTTTCTACATCACAAATGTCCTCCATCAGTTCAGACAAGACGGGGGAAAGTCTTGATATATGGAAATAAAAACAACTAAACGGTACTGTTTTAAAAACAGCAGTGTAACGGCAGTCTATCTTACTTTAGCCACGATAATAAAGACAGTTTCCAGTGTGAACGTCTCTGCGGCTAGCCGTGGTTATAATTTTTCAACAGCTTAAGCTAAATAAGTGTGAAATCATAATGAAAAAAAAAACGTTTGGGACCTTCGTTGCGAGTGACCTCAGCATACATAACAGTTTTAGAAACAATGCAGCAGGCGTAACCTCACAGACGAGCCAAAGAGACGTCTTTCTAACAGTCAACTAGCTAACAGCTAGCAATGAGCATCAGTCGACCAACGTTAGCAAGTCACACAAAACACATTACCGTAGGCGATCTTTTCGTGCACAATGCACTTGTATCACCACAGCAGCATTGTTAGCTTGGTGAGAAAATAGTATAAAAGAAAACAGCCATTGCAAGCCATTTATTCACTGACTACAGGCCGCGTGGAAACGCCGGAGTAAAGTTAAATCCTTTCCGAAATATAATCTTTCAACTGCGGTGTGGTTCAGCGCAGTCCGTCTGTCCGCCCGGCTAAGCTAGTTAGCTCGTTAGCTTTAGCTTAACGAGCTATTCCAGGTAGCTTGCTAGACATGCCAACTCCAATTTTATTTAACGGAAACCAGAAGCCAACCTTACCTCTTAACGATCCCAGTTTTGATCTTAATTTGCCGTATTCTTGGATCTGCCATGGCTGTAGATTGTAGAATTACTGAGTGGTAACGTGCTGTGGCTAACTGTTATCAGTGTGCAGGGGGGAAGTCAGTCCTGACAAGCAGCTCACAGATAAATCGATCTGTCGGAGAGGATGATTATCGAGTGCTTGGATCACAATGACAGGTCCAGTAGAATAAACACTTTGGAGAGTAAACTCTGGCACTTAAAGCTACATTTAATCAGATTTGCCCTACAACAACTTTTAAAGAGATGACTGTGAAACTATGAAACTACGTCGGCCTCATTCACTCAGGTTATGTGTTATCATCAAGCACCAAAGTTAGAACTTCTCTTCTACAGTGAGTGGTGGAATGTAATTAAGTACATTTACTCAAGTACTATACTGTACAGTTTGGACGTATTTTGTACTTTACTTGAGTATTTCTTTCTTTATTTTCTTCTGCTTTTTTTTAAATTCTACTCCACTACATTTCAGTGGAAACACTGTACTTTTTACTTCAATACATTTATTTAACAACTTCAGTTAGGCTACTTTGCAGATCTGGATTATTAAAACAAAATATAAATCAATCAATCAAATAGAAATTTCTGTTGCTATAGATGAAGCTACTCTAGCATACAGAAGATATTTTAAAAATTATAGTATATAAATCAGTAATTTAAAAATCAGTTAAATTTGAACAGTGTAACTGCAGTGTTAAAAGTAAAGCAGTAAGCTTTTATATTTCATAATTTATGCTTTTATACCTTGATAGTTGTTCTTGTATGTACTAATGCTATTTTGCATACAGTTTTATTATATAAATATTATATAAATTAATATAAATGAATGAAATAAAATGATATTCTGAATGTTGATGTTGATGAATCAGTTTTATGGAGCACTGTAAGAAACTTAAGTTGTCAAGGGAAAATTGCAGCTCTCTTTTTTTTCTTTTTCTTTTTAAAATTTAACATTGTGAGATGAACTATTCCTGAAGAAGTAGCCTAGCTTCCTCAAAAAGAAAAGTTTATTCAACAGGATGCATGAGCCAAAATTTATCATAATGTTTGGACCACTAAATGATATAAATTGATTCAACAAGATGATTAGTTTAAACAACTTTAATTTTCATGTTTGTACAACTCAAGATGTCATTACAAATTTATTGTATGGGTTTAGAAAATTCTTTTGAAATACTTTTTAATACATTAAAAACATTTTTTTTTAGCTAACTGAACTTTTTAAAGACTTCATTAGATCAAATGGAAAAAATGACACATTGCTGTAGATTAAAATACTCAAAAGTACATAAGACAGCTAAAATGACTTCAACCTTAAATATACAGCAATAAAATGCAACATACATATTAATGTTGCATAAATATTAATCCAAAGATATCAGATATAGTGGTAAAACACTGACAGCAATCATGAGTACTTTTACTTCTGATACTTTGTGCTTATAACATTTTCACTTTTAAGTTTTTTACATGTGGTATTAGTACTTTTACTTAATAGAATATTTCTTCCTCCACTGAGTGATGTTAGTAAGATATCTCAGTCAGCTGATGAGTCCTGTTAGCGGTTGTGTTTTATATTTTAATAGTGAATTTTTGTTTCTTTCTAACAGTGTTATCCATTTACTTTCTTTTGATCTATGCAGTATACTAGAGAGATTCACTGTAGAGTTATTTCCAATACATCTATGCAGATTGGGGCACCTTGCTTTATCAACACAAGACAATATACACTACACACAATATACACAAATTTCTTCAAATTTGGTACAAATGTCCACATTAAATTAAGGATGAACAGATTAGACTTTGGTTGTCAAAGGTCAAAGGTAAAGGTCACTTTACCCTCATGTCCATCCTACTCTCATGAATGTGATACTGTATGTCTGGAACGCTTAGAGGGAATTCCTTCAAATTTGGTACAAATGTCCACTCTGACTTAAGGATGAACCGATTAGAATTTGGTCTTCAAAGGTGGACTAAGTAATAAACTGATTCTATTTTGGTGGTCAAAGAAAACATTCATACACTAATTTTGACAAAATCAGTCAAAATGTTGATCACCTGGCAGAGCATCTATCTATCTATCTATCTATCTATCTATCTATCTATCTATCTATCTATCTATCTATACTTATATTTGACAGATAATTACTATCACAAACTATATAAGAGTTTATTCTTGCAGTTAGGTGTACATCTTGTTCACTGTAATATATCAATATATAATATAGATGTACTGTATTTGCAGGCCGGTGTATTTAACTGTTTTTACATTAACTCTGCCTTTAACATTTAGAGTAAACAAGCATTAAACTCTATATAGAGACAAATATCTGACACCCTGCAGGTTTTATAAACCTCAGAATGAGCCTATTTCTTTATTTACACAGTATATCACTTAAGCTAAACAATTGACATGCCTTATAAAGCTGCGTTACAAAGACAGCACATTCAATATCATTTGAATCTTTGTGCATCTGATATTGATTTGTGTGATCTATGAAAAAAGAATCAATTTCATAGTATTCTTCAAGGCTGCTCTTGTCAAAATATATATATATTTTTATTACAATCCAGTCCTCAGTCTGCCAATACCATTAAAAGTTTGTTATTCAGCTACATTTCTGCATATTATGGTATAACAGCTTTAACACAGTAGAATACTAATTATGAACAGTATGTTAACACAACTTAAATGTCCTAATTGCTCATCACAACTGATCATAACAACTAAACCTACACCAGAACAGTTGTCAAGTCAAAGGTGGAGGGGAGGAAAACAGCTTCTGCTACATGATGAGAGGGAGGAAATTTAGACCTCTTTTCTAGTGCAAAGAAATCCACATGCAAAATACAGCCTATTCCAAATTCTTTCTAAGAAAAGAAATTGTATTAAATACGTCCTCACTGTTATATTTTGTCGTATAATTTTCAGTATCGGTTGAGTGTGGTTTTTGCTTTTATCAAAATGATAAATGTTGCATCTTGTCACGTTCAGACTGAAGAACATGAGCATCATTTCAGTAACAAAATCCAGTCTGAAGGTTTGTGTGGTGAAAAAATTAAATGTCTTGTAATACATTCCAACTTTAGTACAGTATCACTGTCTGTGGTTTATTAAGCTAATTTTTTATATATCCGACCTCAAATTGCTGTAACTAAAAATGAAATATATACTGTATATATTGTGATAGCTCTCAGTAAATATCTCATTTGCAGCAACATAAAAAAAACATTTATTTCCTGTGAATACATTCATTATTCAACCACCAGAACATCTGATTTTCATTCAATTTAACAATGTTAAAGTTAAAGGTAAATGGAAAGGAACTCATTAAATGTTGCATCTGTTTGTGTAATACTGGAAAATAAAAATCCAAGTTCAATTCCACTATAAATTAAATATAAACTCATCTTTATTACATACAGTAAAGTGTTTTCAACACTTTTTTGCTGCAAATAACTGACAAAGACATGGAT
>NW_028146719.1:0-10000 GCF_056507025.1 Lutjanus erythropterus | reverse complement strand
GAGGGCGCTCTATTTCAGACCTGTAACCCCGGCAGAGCTGTTCCTCTCTGTGTCGGATTAGCCCCATCCATCCAGTGTCAATGGCTGTCTTGTTGAGAAAATCAGTGAGTAAACACGGCTGACAGAGAGAAAGAGAGGAGTGCGTGTGCATGTGTGTGTGTGTTAGCTGGTGGATAGGCGGCTGATTACTCATACAAATAGACTCCAAACTCCGCCCGGTCCCTCCAGAAATGTGTTTTCCCTCTGTTCACCTCCTCTCCTCTCCTTTTCCTCTCCAATATTTACTCCCCCCTGCTGTCTCCAAGGATCCCCCCCCCTGTCCTGCTGTTCCCACTTTGTCCCCCATCAATCACTGCAGCATTGTGTCCTGGATGTTATATGGAGTGACTTAATATCGCCTCCTTCATCTCTATTCACTCCCCAAAACTAGTCGCCATGAGGGTCCGACGCTGCAGCTGAGTGTATGTTTGTTGAAAACGGTGATAAAGAGGAAACAGAACGAGTGTTTACTGTAAAACAGGAATCATCAAAAATGGAAATGAAAAAGTCTCTGAAAAAAGTATATTTTTCCTGCAAGTTGACCTGTTTCCTGTACATAGATATGCTATGTGCTAAGCTCATCTATGTTGAAAAGAAAAACAAATTTTGAAAATTATTAAAAGGCGTTCACATCTTAAGTTAGCTAATGTTAACAAAACACTTTCTAAGTAGCTAGCTTATGTACATCAATCATTAGCTAGCTATTTAGCTAGCATTTTGTTCACATTAGCTAACTAGTTAGCCAGTGTTTTGCTAAGCTAACTTAGGATGTGACCTTATATGTGGCATTTATAGGAATAGGAGAAAGTTGACGGAGACACCACGTTTGCTCAACTGTTATTGGACTTCGATTGAATTGGTTACTGAAGCCACAGTTAGGAGATGTTTAGCTTAGCTTAGCATAAAGAGTGGAAACATGGGGAAACAGCTAGCCTGTTTCTGTCCAAAGGTACTATCTGGCTTTTGAGATATAAAAGTGTTAATTAGTTTTAGATGTGCTGGTAGGCAGATTTTGTTACCTTCAGACAAGATCTTTCCCCCTGTTTATTCTTCGTGCTAAGCTAAGCTAGCAATACAAAAGACTGTACTTCTTGTCTAACCAAACTTGGTCTCAATGTTTAACAAATGTTCATCAAAGAAACATTGTCTTTGTCCCTCCCCCTGCAGATTTTGATTTTTGTGTTCAGAGGTCACTGAAATAACATCACTGCTGGCTTTTGTTGTACTAGTTTACAATCTTTCTCTAACCATAACAATTAATAGATTAAAGATGTCAATATTGTAATTAATAATTTAGACACTAAAACCATGTCAACAGGGAATTTGGCACAAAAAATCTAACAAGTATAGCAGATTTTCATTATAAAAAAATAAAAAACTTAAGTTTGTCATGTAAATAAACTCATTTTTGTAATTATTTTAAAAAACAAATAAAAAAAATCAATTTGCTCTGTGATTGTTTACTACTTAACTTTTTAGAAAGTAGTCTCAGTTTTAGAAATATTCTGAGAAATTAACTTGAAAATACTTTCATGTCATCAACTTAATCTTTTCTGCAGCAGCACTTACAATGAGCTAAAAGAAAATTCCTCTTGTGGTTAAATTCACTGGAATAGTCTTTTAGCCTTTTTGCCCTCTGCGAAAAATGAAGACATCACTTCTCCACCGCCGTCCCCGTATTTTATGAAGGGTCCCTGACAAATAGGGCCTCCCCGCCACGCTTGGGTGGCCACCTTCATTCCGCACTTGGCTTGTTTACATAGCACCAGGACCATTTCCACGGATTAAACAAATCACTGCCCGAGGGGGACATCCATAATCCGCTAACGGGTCACCAGCAAGACAGTTATAAATGCCTGTGTCTTGTATTAGGGGTAGAATAGATGTCCGTGTCCACAGATGACCTTCCCTGAATGCAGCACCCGCTGCTCCCTGCAGTTTATTATAAGACCTAGAGGGGGAAAAAAGAAAGAAATAAAAAGAAGAAAGAAAGGCTTTGTCACAAAAAATGTTTTATTATATTGTTATTAAATGGCTCATTTTAACAGAAAAGATAGAGCACTTCTGAAGTCAGTGCTACAGAAGCAGAAGTGGGAGTAACTAAGTACTTTGTTACTGTACCTAAGTAGATTTTTCACGTATCTGTTCTTTACTCAAGTATTTATTTTTCTAACAACTTTTTAATTTGACTCCCTAAGTTTCAATACAAATATCTGTACTTTGTACTTGTTATATTTTCAAATAGGCTTTAGCTTTAATGAATTTGAGGGTAACTATTAATTAATTTTATTTTTGCATCATTGCATCCTTCTCAGCATCGAGACCGATTTCAGACTCAATGGACAATAACACAAAGAATGATTCTTTAGTGTCCATCAGTTCATATCACACATGACAGATGTAACAAGACAAAAACAACAAAAAAGACTTTAAAAGATGAAAAATGATTTACAAAATAGACTAAATAAACATAATAATATGAAACATGATGTATAGAATGAAAAATTACGCAACAAGATGAAAAACATTACAAAAGTAAAAACAATGAAAAACGAATAAGGTGAAAATATAACAAGACAAACAACAACCTCACAAGACAAAAAAGATGTAACAAAATGAAAAACAGCATAAAAATCATAACAATACATAACATCATGTAAAACAAGACAAAAGACATAACAAGACAAAAAAAAATACATAACAAGAAAAAAATGTAACAAAATGAAAAAGTCATAACAAAATAAAAAACACTGTAAAAGATGCAACAAGATGTACCAAGATGAAAAAATAATGTAACAACACAAAAGAGACGTAACAAGTTGAAAAACAACCTAAAAGATGGAAGAATACATAACAAGATGAACAGGACAAAAAATTCTATAACCAAACAAAAAACAATGAAATACAAAAAAAATGAAATGAAATACAAGATGTAACAAGACGTAACAAGATGATACTTGAATAAACAGTTGACTCAGTGCTTCTACTTTTACCAGAGTCTATTTTTTTTACACAAGTATCTATCTGTACTTCTTCTTGAGTACAGGATGTGTGCACTTTTGCCTCCTCTGTACAGAAGAAGAAGGAGTGAGGCTCGTTGATGAGAGCCCATCACCTCCTATCAGCTTCTATCTCTCTCTGAAAGACTTCGTGACACCTTCAGTAATAGCGGGAGACATTTTTCCTACGAACAGAAAGGCCAGTGAAGGAGATCAGTAAAATATTGTGTGGATCTCGGACCAATTTCCTTCATCATTCCACATTACAGCCTTATGAATTGTTCAAATTTGATAACAAGCACTCAATTCACTTTATTATGTAAGTTAATTTAGACTTTGCAGGGGAAAAAAATAGTTGCAGTGGCATTCAGTGGATCCTTGAATAAAATGTAATTTGTGTGAGAATTTGTTGTATCTGTCACAAATATTCACAATTAGTGGCGGTAATTATTTGATAGTTTCTGCAATTATGGCTTAAACGGTTAAATTTGGAACTGTGTGGAAGCCTAATTGGCCTAAATGCGATATTTTGCATATTTGCATAATGAGGAAATTGGTAGAAAATTGTGTTCATTCATTTGTGAAAAATCCTATGAATTTTATGAATTTGAAAGGTCTGTTCCGGCAGTCTGTGACTTTGCTGGCTGCTCCCCGAGGAGCCCGCTGGAAAGTGGGGCACAGGCAGAGGGCCAAATGGAGGAGATCTGGAAGAGAAAAGGGGAAGAAAGGGAAAGGTGCAAAGGTTTTTATACAACTTTATGTTTGTAGTCTGGCACCAGTGAGAATTCGAGTTTGACCTTTTTTTTTTATAGTAACAAAATATGTTGTTAGATTGTATTGAACAATGATCAGACGCCAGTTGAGGTTCAAGTTAGAGATTAGTGAGAAATGGTGGTTGTTTTTTGTTATGTGTCATAAGCAGCGTTAATAATAACATTTCCAGAACTGTAACAACTGTAGCCACACATTGCTTCAGATTTCTCCTCAACTAAATATAAAACACCATCTGATTTCACACCTTTAATCAGCTTAATACACTTATACAAGAATACACATAATACAAGAATTTGGCAGAATCAACTAATCTTTTCTTATTAACTGAACATAAATACGAGTTTTATTTATTCAAGTTAATGAAACACTTCAGAACTTACTCATTAAAGGGATAATTCACTCAGAAATGAAAATTCAGTCATTATCTATTCACCCTCATGCCATTTGAAGGTCAGGTTTAGTTTTTTAGTACAGAAAACACAGCTGGAGGACTTGGGACTTTAGGAGATTTGGATTCTGCAATGGCGTTTTCCTGTAAAACTCCAGCAGTGTTTTGTGAACTAAAAAAACTAAACCTGACTGACTAAAGTTTTGTTTTGGGGTAAACTGCCCCTTTGAATTATGTTTCTAAAGAAATCTGATCAGCACATTAGCATATTTCACACGAGCAGGAAATCAAATTTGCTTGCAATGTGTGAAGTGTTGTTGGTTCAGCTTATTATCTTAAGCTGTGAACATGTTTTCTCAAATACAACTGAATTAATATCAAGTTTATTTTGAATCATCGCAAAATAACATTTCAAATTCTGCGAACTTACAGATTCAAGGCAGCCTGGACGCTAACTTTTTAAAGTTTAAATAGTTTATTGTGTACAGGTCAGGTAAGGCAGGGTATCTGTCTAATTTCTTCACTAAATACGTTCTTTCTCTTTCTCTGTCTTAAAAAAGGTGCAACATGTAAGAACTGAATTACTCTCTGTCTTACAAGACAAGGTGGGCCGGGGCTAGCTGTTTAGCATGCTAACTTCAGTAGATCTCACTATATAGACGTCTATCTTTATAATAACTTCTAAGATCATCAATATGTAGATCAACTAACTCAAAGCACAGTTATTCTGTAAACAGGTTGTTTTAAAGAGGTAAACATCTGTACAGGGGAGTGGATATCTGCTGATTATCACTGTGATGCCCAGTTCTATTATAACCTATTAAGCAAAATGAGAATTGAGAAGCATTGCTATAAGGTCAGCTATAAAAAAAATCTACTCTAAGTAAACTTTAGACTTAAGTTTTAGACATTCCAGGTGTTATTAGCAGCCATTGTTGCAGTTTTATTAGCTTGTTGCCTTAATCAAAACACCTACACACACAAAAACACACACTAATTTAGAGATGAAGTGTGAAGTTAAATTTAAAAGTTTAGTTTGTTCAGGGGAACGTTGAAGGTTTTCCAAAACTCTGATGATTTTAAGGTAGTTAAAAGTTTGTAGATGTTGAGAGCACAGAGTGTGTTGTTTGCAGCACTGGTGACTTGTTATTTTTTAATTTAATACGGGCTACAACTCAGTGAATAAAAAATAGATGATAGGTTAGCTTTAAGTTTAGTTTAAGTTTATATACACGTTATTCCTTTTAGCCATTATTTAAGCTCATGTGCTCGTGGTGAATGCAGACTAAAACTACTAAAAATGTGACTTAAATGCACAAAACTGAAAAAATGACTGATACCAAGTCTTATAGGCATTAACAGATTATGAGACAATGAGTCCCTTTAATAGAAGACAATCAAAGGAAACCTGATAGGCAGCTTATATTTTACATCAAACATATTTACTTATATATTTTGTAGCATTTCTGCTTTTTTATTATGATGGTGACACCTGAAAAGGAAAAGAAAGGCAGTGAAGGAAGAGAGAGAATAAAGAGGCAAAGCCCCCCAAACCCGGGCTCCTACAATAAAGACTTAAAGCTGGAGTACTGTACTTTTACATATAAATAAATGTCCGTCACATTCACACCTTTCCCAGTTGAGTCCACACATGCTGATTGAGCCTATCACCACCAGGTAAATCTCTTTGTATTTTGTATTTTGAGTTTTTAATGGACTGCCTTCCAAATATCAAGACAAATTTCCACCTAAATGGATGGGACAAAAACACAAAAGACAATTCCTTGGTGTATCCATTAGTGCATATGTGACCAGATGGAAATTAAGAAGACTTATAAAGACAAAAAAACAGAAATATAACAAGATAAAAAAAAAAAGACAAGATGAAAACCAACAAAAAATGAAAAAAAAAAAATGTAAAAAGATGAAAAAGGCATATTATGATAAAATACGACACATCAGGATGGAAAAGAGGTAACAGAGCGAAAAATGACGGAAAAGACATAACGAGATGAAAAATGACATAAATGACATAACAGGATGAATAGGACACAAGATAAAAAAAAAAAAAAGACATAACACAAAAGCTGCGGAAAAAGATGTGACAAGATGAAAAACAACATAATAAGAAAAAGATAGAACAAGATGAAAAAAACGATTTAAGGAACATGAAGAACGACTTCACACAATGAAAAAACCTTGACAAAGATGTAACGAGACGAAAAACTAATTCTAATGTTGTGCTGAAATTCCCGCGCTGGCACGACAGTAGTATTGCATTTTATGTCAATAACAGCAACAGTGTGTGTTTGTAATTATGCTCACAGCTAGAGGGGAAAAAACATATATATATTACTACTATTATTACTATTATAGAGATAATGTAGCCAGCATAGATAAACAAACGTAAATATCTGATATTATCCACAATAATTATCAACAGTTTTGTCTGACCTCTTTCACTTTTCAACAAGAATTTTTAGTAAATTTTTACAGGCACTCCTCTGCTCACTGGTCCTGTGCTCCTCATACATGCAGACAGGCGGAGCTCCTAAAACCTGCCTGTGTCACATTTTTTTTACAGTTTTCATTATCATGGTGTTATTAGTCTAGTTACTAATCACCCACTATTATTAGGTTGTGAGTAATCTCCTCCATGATCTGATTCTGGTTTCCCTTACAGAAAAAAAAACATGAATTTCACATGTTTTCCACATGAGGCCATTTATGATCACATGGAGGAAACATGTTACCACCTGTGGCGTGTGTTTCACGTGTGTCCCACATATTTCACATGTGATTTTTTTGATTTTGTGTTTTTTTTGTAAGGGTTGTTTTGTTAATTGAAAGAAGTACTTCGCTGTAAAAGCTGAACGTGTTGGTTTTACCATTGACAGTGTAACAGTGGACGACATGACAGCTCCCCAAAAGCGAAGCCAAAAAAATTGGAATCTCCCCCTGGTGGCTGGCTGCAGTATAGGCCATAAACCCCGCCCCCTCCATGTCAGCAGATGGCACATGAGCTCAGCTAAGTGTAGGGGCTTCAGTTTTTTTATAGTGGGAGGAAGTAGAGACACGTTATCCAACTTTATTTGCAGTAAATGGTTTAAAATCAGTGAAATATCACATGAGCTGCATAAAAATGTAGGTATAAGCAGATATGAGAACACTTTAACTGTTAATACTCAGTGTTTGTCAGCATTTATATTATTACAACTGTCTTTTAATATCACAGTTATTAATTATCTGTTCATCCACCAGTCTCCAAGTAAGAGTTTTGATTGTTGACAAATATATTAATAAACTCATTACTGCTTGCAACTATATTACAGAATGTTTATATACTTCTTATAAATACTAAACTGGGGGGATTAAAGTAAATCCATTCCTCTGAAACGTGCTCAGATACATCTCTGACTGTTTGGCCTCGCTGTTGATATAAACACAAAAACGAGCCCCTCAAAACTCAGATTGCATTATTTTCATCTTAATGAGAATCTGGTTGTTTATGTTTTGTGTTTTGAGGATCATCCACATTAATTAGAATTTGACAGATCCAATTAAAACTGTAGGCCCATAATGATGTGATGGGGTTGCCACCGGGGGAGCAGCCTCAAAACAAACAGCACTAGTTTAATGTAAAGGTTGAGGGGCCGGATCACAGAGCCTTGAAGAGGAGGCAGTGTGTGTGTGTGCAAGTGTGTGCGAGCGAGGGAGCCCATTTTCCCCCGTATAGTCGCTCTCCTCTCTGCCATTCCCCAGAACCTCATAAAGCTCATAGACAATAATGATCCTGCCATAGACTGTAATGATCCCGCCATTTCATGGGGTATTACACTATAATGATGATAGTCCTCGGCATTTGCATCCCATCCAGCCTTTAGCCGGCGAGCTGCACCTCCATCTTTACCTGGCATGGGTAATTTATGGAGCAAAGGCGTGAATAAGCCGCTCTGGAATAATACAAGCTGCACTTAGAGTCAACCGCAGAGATTTATTATCAGAGTGTAAACCCAAAAGGCAAATAGAATCGGCCTGCTTGAGTGTGTGTGTGTGTGTTTGTGGACGCCGTTTAGGAATGAAGACATCCATGACAACCCGCCAATGACAGCACATAAAGGATGATGGGGAGGTGTGAGACGAGGGAGGAGAGGAGAGGAGGGTGGGAACGTGGGTGTGGTTGAATCATAAAAATATTTGTCTGCACGAAAGAAAAAAAAGAAGAAGCAGGAGAAGAAGAACTCCATAAATATGTTCCTTGCCCGAGAAATTTTTCACCACTACTCTTTACAAACAGAGAGACACGTGCAACACAAAGACGACACACACACACACAATCACTGGGAGGAGGAGGAGGAGGAGAAGGGGGGGAAAAAAACAACAACCCTGTGCGTATTTTACTCCGAGAGTTAATGGGAATAAAATACCTTGGTGGATGAGTGCAGATGTGTTTGATACAAATAGTCATTTTCCTATTTGCTGCCTCATTGAGCATGATGAATGATGGGAGTCAGGGAGGCGGCGTGATGAATGGCAGCACCTTGGCTCCATTGCATGCCCTATTGATTCTCCTTCTTTATTACTCCTACAACCCAGCTGGCTGCTCCTGCCCTCCCTACACTCTCTCCTCTCTCCACTGAGGGGGGGGGGAGGTGGGAATGAGGAGGTGGAGGGGTCTTCTTCTTCCTACTGTACAGGCCCCACCTTTTACAGGACGAGTGTGTGTGTAAACAAGTGCACACGCATAATGTGTACGTGTGCTCGTGGGCTGCTGGGAGTTCATGGATAGAGCAGGAAAAAATGAGTTTTCTGATTAGCGGATTAGAGGCCAACTGTCTCTAATAGGGACTTGTCTGCTCAGTTAGGAGGAGCTCTCAGATGACAATGAGGAGGAGAGGAAGTGGGAGCAACGCAAGACAGAAATCAGACTTTAAAAGTGCGAATCCAGGGAATGAGGAGGGGACGCGGACAAGGACTTTCCACAACTTGCCCCAGGAACGAAATCATAATAATCATCCACCTGGAAGCACCCAGGAGAGGAGAAGATGCCATTTAATGCCTGTGCCTCGACCCCTTCTGTTTAATCAGCAAAAGCTAGGCGGCAACCACCTGATGTTGAGCACAGTGTTCCCTGAATTGCAGAGAAAAATCTGTGCACATTCACGTGAGCGGCAACCGGCAACTCATTGTTTTACTAACATTAGTTTCAGTATATACAGGCCTAACACATAGCAGATCTAAGTACAGGAAACAGGAAAGGAGAAAGTTGACAAGGTTCCACTGAGTACCAAGCTCGCTCAACTGTTATTGGAGCACAGACTGAGAAGACAGAAAAGACAACCAAATTTTTAAATTACATTCCTGGGTAACCTGTAAAAGTGACACAAAGGCCCTTTTTAAGTTAGCTAATGTTAGCAAAATGCTAACTTGCTGACTAGCTAGCTAACACTTGAGCTAATTGGCTTGGGTTAGCAATTGATGTTGATTAGTTAGCTAGTTAACTACAAAGTAAAACACTGTCTAACTAGCTTCATAACGGATTAGTCAGTTTGAACTGTTATTGGAGCAGAGAGGGAAAAGGGGGTGGGAAGGGTCAATTGGCTCCACATTACTGTAATTGTGACGTAACAAAGTTAAACCTGGCGTTAATGTGAGCTCAGAAAATCTGCGGCTGTATAACTCTGCACAGTGAAGGCAAACATAAGAGAAAGTAACAAGAGGCACTTTTTTTGTTAGCAGAGTGGGACTTTAAATGGTGAAACGTGCCCTTATTTGGGGCATAACAGTCAACTATCCCTAT
>NW_028146718.1:0-23655 GCF_056507025.1 Lutjanus erythropterus | reverse complement strand
GTGAAAGTGCACAAGGCTAACACACATTACATTAGCTGTGAGACTGACATAACAGCTGCGGGTATGAGCAAATGAGAGAAAACCAAATAATATTCAGTGTGATATATGTAGTAGGGGGTCCCTGCTCCATCTCCCTGTCATCTAATGGGTCCATGGGCCTGAAAAATGATGAAGACACCTGCGATAGAACACAAAGCTGCAGCCAATGACAACTGACAATGCTTCAAATATGGATCTTGCTGCAAAGAAGCTACAAATTCTAAAACATGGATGCCTCACACACATCTTCAACCTTGCAGAACAGAAGATGTATATAATTATCACAGTTTCAAGGATGGCACCCAAGATTAGTGTCACCAATGATGCCACAGTGAAGCCTTTAACTTTTTTGGATATAAAATGTCATTGCTTCATCATTTTATCACACATTTGTGGTGTGAAGTGGAGTGGAGAGTGGAGTTTTGTCATAATTAGAGTCCCAATGATTTTCTTTTTTTTTAGTTATTATCAAAAATGTGTTTTTTGCAGTCACAGTGACATTTGAAAACCAAATTTTAACAAGTACATCCTGAAGTCCAACTGGACTTTTCTATAAAAGTTTAATAAAGTCCCTTAAAGCATTCCCGAGTCATAGCACTAAACAGAATGGGATGGACGAACAACCTAAAAACAGAATGGCTTTAGCCACAGCTGTTACCGGCGTGGAGGAATACAAACAGAAACACTGAAACTTAAGAGTGACATCAGAAAATCCTTGTGCTGTAAACTCTTCAGTCTGTTCAAGACTCTGTAATATCCCTACAGCCTGTGTCCAGTTTGCAGCCTTGTATGAATTTGCTGTTAAACAAGTAGTCACTACACAGCCAAACCCTTGTTTAGTACAAGAGACACAAATTGAATATGTGTATTGACGCCTGAAGGACAGCTTGACACCCTCTAGAAGGAAAAACAAGCTGGAGAGCTTCTTTAAATCTGTTTTCTCGCTCCTTTGAAGTTTAAACTGTCAGAACAAGAGACCAGGGCCTCAGAAAAAAGCTGTGGGACTGTCATTCTTTGTTGTGGTAAAGGGAATAACAGTGCTGCAAGTCCTCATAGCTTGTTATATTCCATGCTTGGAGAGAAAACATCTTTGATGGTCATGGTTAATCAACAGCTGGAGAAGTCCTGAAGCAAAGTGTAAAACAATTATAAGTCTTTGACAGACAGATTTTTTTTTTCACAATTCAGCTTCCTAAAAGTAAAGTCAATGTCCACTGAATAGCCTTGAAAGCACAGGCAGTTTTACGTCTTTTAATTGAGAAGCATACAATCATACAAAACATTAAGTCACCTGAAATAGAATTTGTTGAAGGAGTGTATTTAGACATAAAAATACTCATATCACCACCCCAAAACAAAAACTTAATTGCTCTGCACATGCAACTCATATTCCCTTTATCTTTTGAGCGCACAGTAGAATAGCCTTCACAAAAACATGACGGACTACACAAGTCCATACAACTAAAATAATATCCACCAGAAAATAATCTTTGAACAGACGCAGGGGTTACAACCTCCCTCCAGTATAAAATCACCTGTTATCTCGGGCTGTGATGGTATGGATTTTTCCTTGCCGTGGTGAAAAAGCAAGATTCTCCCGTGGGACGATGGTTTAATGCAACTGCCAAATAATTATGTTTTATCTGACTTTATTGAAAGATACTGTGATAATAGGAATGCAGATTCCTTTAAGAAACAGTGCATAATGTGTGTGTAGCGTGTGTGGTTGAGATAGCGAGAGAGAGTGTGTGGCTGGATGACAGTGATGGTGAATGTTTGTGGAGCAGAAAAAAAAAGTTTTGCAGTAAGTTGTCAATCTTGTAGTAAATGCACAGTTCAGGTTAAGGTGTGTCAGTTAATAAACACTGCAGCTTCTCAAGACCAAGAAAGGTCTCATCTTTCCAACTGCTGGAAAAGTGACGGAGGTTAGTCTTGAAGTAAACTGAGCAAGAAGGGCAAACAGTAGCCGTACCTTTATGGTTACAGTGTAGGCTCTGGTGTAATCTCTTCCTGAAGCCTTAATTGCGGTTTATTTTTGAAGAGTTTGTAAAATAAATCCATAATGATAAATTCAACATGAATGTTCTTTGTGATTATTCATTAAATCTTAGACATAGACTACACATTGCCAAATCTAAGATTAATAAATGGTTCCCCTCTGCTTCCTCTCTGTGCGATAATATCAACAAGACATTCCACATGTTAAAATGTGGCTTAATGACCTTGTCAATACTCTTGAGGTAGAAAGGATCGGATGTATTAGGAAAGATCATGTGAATTTATTTAATGCCGTTTGGCAACCTTTCATCCAATATCTTGAGATATCACTGAGCAGAGCTTAAGTCTACAAGAAGTCTTTGTTACTGCTATAAAGTAAGATCCTTTGGGTGGTGTAGCAGGGTGTGGGTGGGTTTGGATTTTTTTTCTTCTTTTTTTTTTTCACTGAGTTACTTTTTATTAGTTGTGTAAAGAGAATGGTGTCTATTTAAGTTTGTAGATTTTTACTGACTATTTCTATATCACATTTAACACAACAGTAATCCCTATATCTGTAAATGTATTCATGAATTGTGCATACTGGTCTCCATTCTGTACAAAATGTTTGAAATAGTATCACCATCATAGAAAGCTACAAAAACCACAAATATTCACATTTTAGATCATTTGTGGTACTTTTTTCTTTTTAAAAACTTAGTCAAAACGATAAATCAGATTTGTTGTTAATTATTTTTTGTCAATAGTCAGATTATTCAACTCATTCTTTCAGTTCTAATCACTGACTCACTTAGTTCATGTGACAGGCCTTAAAACTAAACCATCTCCATGACAACCAAACAAATCCATACACTGAAGAAGGCAATGAGATGTGGCTGAAAGCTTCAGAACCACCAAATAGACCTTGAAATTTTGTAAATTTTGTGACTGCTATTCCCATGGCCAAGAATGAAACTTCTAGCTTTAAACAACTCTTCTCTTTAGCTGGTATCTCAGGAGAGAAAGCAAAAGGTACAAAAACATAATTGTTTCTGAGACTTGGACACCGTATGACAAAAATACAGTAAAGACTTCTAACAAACTATACTTTAAAATATGCTGCTGGAAAGGCCTGCATACACCATCTCATGGGAACTGAGGGTGTAGTCTTCCTATCAACTGGATGCAGAGGACCCAAGACACATGCCTTCACCCACAGTTAGTACTCACACACACACCCACATCCCCTCCCATTAGACATGCTCTGAGAACTGCAGCACCGTAGCAAAAAAAAAAAAAATCCCATGAAGTAGTTTGACCGCCAGGCAATAAAAAGAGGCAAAGCTTCTTCTGCATTCCATTAACTAAGAACAGAAGCATAATTACTTCCTCAAGATCAATCAGAAAATATGCCTGCATGCTCATGTGCATGAGACAGACAATAAGGAAAAATGGCCTGCAGTTCAAGGAGGACAGACAAAAAGTTAGGTTAGGAGAGAAGTAGGGACTCCAAGTGTATTAATTACACAGAGATCTAGGCTAAGGACACAATAGCACAAAAATCTCTATATCAGCAGTTCCAGCTCAGGCCCAAGAGACTTCAGGCTACTTCTGCCAGCAAAAACATCTGCTAAATCTATGAGTATGGCCTGAAACATGACCAAATGGCCTGAAATCTCAATAGAAAAAGTGGCTTATATTCAGCAGAGTCAGCTGTGCATTACTGAGTACAGAACTGGGCTACGGCAGAAAAATTAATCTTGGTGACATGACTAGCCTGGTGCCCCCAGGACCTGGATAGAAGATGCTATAGGTATTTAATGAAAGAATGGGTCTATCATGGGATACACCTTATAATGGTGTGTATGGGTCATGAACACCATTTTCCACCCTTTCACGACCTCCTACTATGGCTGGTGTTTGGTACCGTTCAGCACTATAACCAGTGCATCTAATGCCAGTTAACAACTGCAGCAGTTACACTGGAATTGCACTTATGGATGTAGCGCTAGCTAATGTTGAGTAGCTGGCAAATCCAGGATCCCTCAGGGGTATGTGAAGCAACATCTGTACACTTTCTTACTTATCCTCTTTATCCCAGCTAGGACATAAGGCAGCAGTAGCATGCTGCCACTGAAACCCGCCTCATGCACCAAGATGAATCGTAGTTTGGGGCCTTGTAAAACTCTAAATCAAGCTCCAGACATCCTAAGACAACAACGACAAAAAAAACAGATACACAGATCTCTAATGAAATAACACATAATAACACTTTGGCAAAAAGAATCGGTGTGTATGTAGGTCTCCATCATTCAGAGAAAGAAACCAGTTGAGAAAATCTGTTTTTAGGGTGTTAAAACAGTATTTTCCTGGTCTGAAAGTTTGTCACAGCTAGCATACCAACCCCTGACTGGAATAGTATCTCTGGAAAACAAGGTTCAGGCCCTGGATTTAGTCTCATCCGCCCACCAACTCCTGAGCTGTTGTCATCTCACCATGCTGCTGACTACTGCAGCAGCTGACAGCATCTTATCAGCAGCTGCCAATTACAACATGGGAATCTTATCAGCGGTAGCCAATTAGAACCAGGGGAGTTTCTGTGAGGAAATGTCAACAGCTCAGTGATCTTGCCAGGGTTCTTATCTGGCCACGCCTCTTCATCCAGGCAGCTCTCTTTGAGTCTCCTGTCACAGTAACGACTGCTGGTGCAGTATTGTGACAAGAAGGGCAGGAGGTACAGCAGGGTTTCAGAGGAGCAAACCTCCCAGAAAGACTTCATGCTTCCTGAAAACTGCAATATTTTAGCAAGTTTTTGACAGCTGATGACTAGAAATCTAAAAATCCTTTCATTATTCATCTGGCCCCAGCTGTGTGTGTGTTCAGACTGAAGCTTACACAAGATATTAAAAACTAAATCAAAGATAACTGAGAAGTGTGGAACACTATGCATTTGGTTCTTTAAAAGACAGATTCTCAGATTGATTGCAGTGTAAGAGATAGAGAGATTACCTTCTCCTTTTCACAGCTTCTTGACATGGATGACAGGTAGGATGCATTATTCCCGCTTATTATAAACATCTGTTCACCAATCTCTACCGACAAATCAATGACATGCTTCTGCATCTCCTCTCTACAGCAACTGAACACCCGTAAACAGCAACAGACTTTGTTTCTGTTTTTCTATTTATACCATACTGATCTGATGTGTCTGTTTTATTAAGACTTAGCATTGCACAGACTGAACTTATTTCACCCCAAAGGTACTTCTGTTGTTTTCTTCTATCTATCATCCTATTGTATTACATGGAGGATTGGTGTTTTCTTACCCTTTCACACCATGTTTACACACTGGATTAAATGCAGGGCTGCAATTTACGATAAAGCTACAGATTATTTCTGTAAAATGACTAAGACATGACAAAAAAAAGGAAAAAAATGCCCATCACAACCCACCTGAGCCCAAGACATCTTAGAATGTCTTATTCTGTTCTATCAACAGCCCAAAACCCAAAGATATATATATATAGAAAAAACATACTGGGAGAATCACAGACTCTAACTGTTTGATTTGATTAGTGAAACTGAGAGTTCATTTCAATTGATTGTCAATTTAATACAGAAAACAAAAAAGTCTCCTCATTTGAAACCAGGAAATGTATGTCTTTGTTTCCCATTATTTTGTTTGAAAGGGAGCCAAGTATTAGTCTTGTTGATTATATGAATTATTAATATTACAAATGCAAATTAAACTTTTGGTAGCAGGATAATAAAATCATTTGTTTTTTCCCTCTGTTAAATGGTACAGAGGTTTTTCTGGGATAGTCTGCAGAGGTTACTGTCAGTGGGATTAGTGTTTGTTTTTTGACAGTGTTGTACAGTCTGTATACTTGATACTCCCATTTAGCTGCAATAAAAATGACTGAAGTGAGATGGACAGACTGAAAACTTTATCTTATTAGATAAAACCAACAAAGTTTTGATTTGGGGACATAAATTTCAATTGAAAAAAGGTAATAAATCTCATACCATATATTGCAATGTATGTTATCACAATACTCCACACAATGCAGATCTTTTAAAATCACAATAATATAGTATTGTGACTTAAATTTTGTAATAAAATCATATTGTGTCGGCTCTAGTGTTTCCCATCCCTGTTCATCTAATTAATCTAATTGACTTAATTCAAAAACAAAAAATCTTGCACAAAATTGTTTATTTACACCCACATTAAGCCTCCCTGACACAGCACTTAATGTTCCTCATCTGTCTTAATATTGACTCTTTTTCTCTGCTTTGTATTACAGTAAATAGATAACTAGGCTGGTACTGTTATGAAATTCTAAATCTTACCAACATGATCAATAATACTTAAAGAATGGTAAGAAATCTGAGAGCGGGAGACAAAACATGATGCACTTTACTGTCACTCCAGTGGTTGTGCGTGTGGACGGGCACATTTCGGTCACATGTCATCATCAATCGAATCATTTGGTCATGAAACTTAATGGAGACACATAACAGTACGGTCTGGCTTTTAAGACCACATCCAAGACTCTAGCAGACAATGACCTCCACAGAGTCGTGGAGCATTGAATGAATCATGGTCTGGTGCTTTCTCCTGTAAAGCTTTCAGAATGGAGGTCATTGCAGTTATTTCAATGGTTCATCGTTTCTCTAATGGCGGTATGGTTGACTTGATCCATGAGAGATACCTGTAGTGGCAGCAATATAGAGCTTATGGCAGGCAAAAAACATCTGATGCCGTGTAAACCCCTCTTTTCCTCTGGCTTGAAATAAGAACAACACCATTTTTTTTCAGTGTGGTGAGGTTGTATACATTTCCACTGCACGTTCACAGCAAGGGTCAACTGCTGACCCCCAGCATTATGGCTTTAAGTGGGAGCAAGGCCAAATCATGTCTCCCTCTGTATTCAGCCAGAATGTGCTGTCATCTCTCAATATGTGTGGAAATGCACCACTGTCTATATGTCGACTCATTGGTATATATATATATATATATATATATATATATATATATATATATATATATATATATATATATATATATATATATATATATATATATATATATACATATATATATATATATATATTTTTTTTTTTTTTTTTTTTTTTTTTTTTTTTTTTTTACTGCTAAAGCCTTTCTGGGAATATTTCCATCATATCTCTGAAAATTGATTTCTTCTTGCAATCACGACTTCAGATCACCACAAGACAACACAGGCGGGAAAGAAATCCTTCTGGTTTCCTGCTCCACCTACTTGTAACTGCCAACTAGTTGCACAGAAAAGAAACTACCGCAAATACTGACTTATTTGAGTCCTTTGTTAATTGTCTTGGCTCTTAGCTTTTTAATAGTTTTGTTTTTTTTAGTATCATTTTATGTTTTCTGTTGTTCTCTTGTTGTGTTTGCAACTGTTGAAACCATAGTTTTGGCCAGGTATCTCTTGCAAAACTTGCACTAATCATTTAGTCTACAAAATATCAGAAAATGGTGAACATGGAAATTTCCCAGAATGTGATTTACATGATACAGTGTAAAAATATACAGTGGCAAAATATATATAGGTAAAACATCCCATTACTGAACATAGGCGCTCCATTAAGAGGAATGACATAAGGTACTCATATTGCAACATATTTCACTGAAAAGCAACATCACATCCAATCTATATATTTTTTTGTGGGAACAGAAATCATCAAGTCCAGCCAAAGAGGTGGTAACGTAAGTTTTCTCAGCAAAAAGAGACAAGCATTTTTGATTTTCCATTTAAACAGATAATTTCCAGGGAGTAAGAATGAGGACCTCTCAATTAATGAGTTTTATAGAGGCTCCAAAATCTCTCATTTATGTGGTTTTGTAGCAGGTTTTAAATACTACAAGTGTTGCTAGAGTTTTACCTCTTGAACCGTTCTTCCCTTGTCCATGCACCTTGGAAATTTGTGAAGCTATGCCACAAATTCCCAGTCTGCTTTTACAATTGCCCATATTGCAAGTCTCTTTTTAGTTTATTAGTTTATTTGTAAGAGATAAGAACAGAAAAAAAAAGTTGCATGACCAGTGTCTGATGTACTGTATACATGTTAATGGCTAAAGCTAATTTCCCAAACTCTGCTGATGGGAACTGACAGTCCAAGCAGTTGTTGAAATTACATGTTGTAGAATCATAAAAACAGCTCATATAGTAATCGAAAACAGGAACAAGAACCGTTCATGACAACTCACAAACAAACAGAAACAGACAAATAAAAACAAAAACAACAAACAAATTATTAGAACAAACTGACTGTTTTGTTCAACCAACAAAAATACATTTAAATTACTATCATATAAAAGAGCTTTAACCAAGAAACTAGCAAACTAGTACATTTTGGCAATTACTTTTCTGTAAATCAACTAATTGCTTAACTGACTTTTCCCTTAAGCAATAGTGTAAATCAACTTATCATTAATGATTAATAGAATACAAAATGCATGTCTTTTTAAGTTTATTTAAACAATTCTAGTGGTACATCAGTTAACATTAGTGAAACATTAATTCAGGAAGCCCAAACATAATAATACAACAATAAGTTTCTTGCTCAAACCAGCTGGTCTTGTCTGCCTGTCATTATTTAACAAATGTCTCAAAACCATGTTAAACGGGGACAGTTATTTCCATTTCTAGCCTAACAAGGCAGACCAAAGCAATTCCTGAGAAAGCCTGTGAGTTCTGGAGAAATTGCACACACACATTACAGGTCAATGCATTTTTAATCGATTACGTTTCTAAGAGCAATTAATCCATCAATGATTAATCATTACTCCTAGAGAGAGACTCAAACCTCCAATAACCTTACTCACAGCACAGCCAAGGTGCAGGTAACATGTGTATCAAATCTGGCAAAAGAGAGGGGATACCCGGTGTAAGGAGGTGGGGTGGACAGCAAAAGTGAAAGACGGAGAATAAAGTTGTTACAAAAAAACAAAAAACAAAAAAACCTTTGCTTTCCTCCCAGTGGCTTTGACAAATGGCTCAAACACTGTTCCGGTCAATGGCATTACAACAAACTTTTGGATTTAACAACCCTAATCATCTGTTGTGCTGACTTTAGATTAAACCCATTGGCTCTCCTTATACAATACAAACACCTGAGGGGGAAGTCAAGCCGGGCAGAGGAACGTCAAAAGGCTGTTAACAAAGCCATTGCTGTTCCGATACAAACATCATCATGCTAAAATACCCTGCAGCCTCCACAATATATAAGAAGTGACACTTCAAAAAGGCAGAGACGTGTTCCCGCTACACAGTCTGTGAAACTGTCGTCAGATCAACAACCATCTGCATTTCTCATTTGATCAATTTAATTAGCATGCATATTAAAAATATGGCTGTGATAAATAACAAATCAGCACACAGTCCTTTTTAACTGTCATATTTCTTTTCATTGATGCCAGTCCAGATTTCCCAAAGCTGCTGTGTCACTATTGACTTCTCCATTATTCTACTTTATGTCCAAATGCTTCACTGTTGGCTGTAATAATTACTGCAGGTCATTCAAGTCCCATTTCAAACGTATACACCACGGGTCGAGTCCCATGTGCACAGCCTACATACACAGTGTACAAAGCGTAACTAGGTATAGACACTTCTATGAACTTGAAACATTGTCATCTTGCTCCACCACCCACGCACAAGGACGATATCCACGCTCAGAGAACAACTGGGAGAGAAGGAGGGAGAAGCTGAATAAAAGGACAGTGAAAGCAGCAGCAAGATCCAGAACAGTGAAAGTCATTTTTAGAGAAAGGGGCTCACTTAGCATATAATTAGACTTTGGCAGCACGGAGTGGATCTGCCCTTTTTACAAATCATGGAGACTGTGTGAAAGAAATATTCAGAATTGTCGTAGAAATAGAAAGACTTCTTCTTCTTCTGATCTGCCAAGGCTCTCGAATGGCAGACAAAAGGTATCTGCATGATGTAATTTTAACTTTGTCTTGGCAGCTGTTGCCACACAGTAGTGAGACTGGTGCCCCTTATAAAAGTTAGAAAAACTGCACTGATGAATAAAGTCAGGTCAGGATCACTAGTAAGGTTTCAAAAGACACAAAAGAAAACATAAAGCTAAAATGATTGGTAATGGAACAGAAGCTCTTAAAGATAGAGCGTGAAGTGTCAAACTTAAGGTCTAGTGTGTGAGATTTACAGGGATTTATTGGCAAAATATGGCAGAAATTAAATATGCATAAGTATTTGTTATTTGTGTATAATCACCTGACCTAACCCAGACAGAACACCACAGGTTCTCCTACTCGCTTGGAAGAGGAAAGTGAGGAGACGTGTTTGTAATCTGCAAAACTGCTAGATACCACGCAGTCTTACACACAGGTCCCTTAATGTACGGCTGAAATTATTATTTTCATTGTTGACTAACCTATCAATCAGTAAAGCCCAAGATGAGGTCCTCAAATGTCTTGTTTTGTCCAAAATTCAAATACTGAATATTCAGTTTAGTATTAGAGAATAGCAAAGAAGCCAGAAAATATTTATTCATAATCATTAATTGTTGCAGCTCTGATTTCATGCAACTTTTGCATATACGCACAACAATTATTGTATATATAATTAGACAATTGACTATATTAGGAATTGTCAGCCTTGTCAAGTTGTCAAACCACTGTTCAGGAAAAATGCCCGAACTTCCACTGCTATTCAACGTTATTTCTTGCAGGTTTTTAGTCTTTTGTGATACTAAAATGTCTCTTTGGATTTTTGACAGTTTGTCCAACAAAACAAGTCATGTGAAGACATCAACTAGGGCTCTACGAAACTGCAATGGTCATTTTTAGAAATGAACAAAACTGAGAAAATAATCAGCAGATTAATCAGTAAAACGAGGGCGTAATTGGTTGCAGCTCTTACTTAAATTCAAAGGTTTTAACTAGTTGAATTTGTAATTAACAAGATGAAAGCAATAAATTGCAGTAAAGAGCCTCAGTCTGAACATGATTGAATTTCAGCAGTTTTCACCTACTCATTACTTTTTAAAGCGGCAGCACTGAAACCTCAAAACCACATTTGACTGCTACAAAGTCATAAAACAGAGCTTAATTTTTAATATATAACAGACGGCAGAGTGAGGGAAGAATCCTTCAGCGAGCAGCTGACAGACAGAGCAGGGTGAGGCCTCAGAATGACTACAGCCATTAAAACACAACTACCACTTTAAAGAAAAGATTACTGTGGTAATGCGTCTTTCACATATCTCCTTGGAACAAACACATCCATTACACCCATACACATCTACAGTTTATGTATACATGTGTTTCTTTTCTCTTTTTTTAAAGCCCACTGCATTTCCCTTGACAGGAAATGTGGTGTATAAATAAAGTTTTGCTTGCTTGCTCACATGCTCGTATGTGTTTCTTCAAAGGAGTCAGAGCACATGGTCAGTCACAGTGCAGCTCTGTCATGACATTTGGGGTTCAGAGACTTGGCTCAAACATAATAAATAAGTCTAGTTTGTACTGTCTGCAACAGGAATCCCATTTTCTGCAAGGTCTCAGATGTTTTATGTTGTGTAATCACGTATGGCTTTCTGGTAGGTGATGCCTGAGCTCAGAAGCGCTGACATTAACAAACACTCCCTCAGTTGTGTAGGCTGGTACAATCATGCATTAATTATGGCTGGGTGGCACCCTATGAGTACACCTAAACAGACCTCTTGATGCCCAGTGAGCTGAGAGGAGAACAAAACATGAAGTTTTCCTCTCAAGTTGACTGAGGAAGATGTAGAGCAAAAGGTTTTTAATACTTTTTCAACTGGCAACCACCTTCATATGTAAACCCAAATTACATCTCCATTACACAGACTTCTTAAGCCCATTAAACCACCACCACCTCTCGATTCATCTCACCAGATGATGAAAAAGTCTAAATGCGTATGTTAAGCTTTACTTTTCAACACTGCAGCTCCGTCAGTGAGCGATCTGTAGAATTAGCCCCCCATGGCCTGCCCCTGTGTGACAATGGCAGCTGAAGTTACACTGCCATCCTTTGCCGACAGCTAATTTAAACACAAAATGGCTCCAATTTCAGCACATGCAGTCATACAGAAAGTGCACCAGGTTGTTTTAACATCATCTGTTATTATTTCTAGCAGTGAATGGTGGTCTGTGTCGGTGAGAGGACAATGACCTTTATGGTTTAGGGAGAGGAGAATGACATCCCAATAGTTATTAATCAGTTTCAGATGCATTACCAACACTACCCTCTAGACTGGAGTAGAGCTGATCCTAATTTGTATGTGATGGTACTCATACTGGGAAACAGACAATCTACCAGAGTATTCCTCATCCTGACACAGAGTTCTGCTAACCACGAGCTGGCTACAATACCACAAACTTTGCAATGCAATCTAATGCCAATATAAAGCTGGTGTCTCCTCTGCTGATGAAATAAAATCTGGTGTACAGGACACTGGGGGGAAGTAACAGGGTCCTGTTTTGGGGCTAATAAATTACATTGTATCACATCGGTGCATGGATTTGTATACTTGCAGATATCTGAACATCCCTAATAAAATAATCAACAGCGCTCTAATGTGGCTGATATATTATATATATGATATTATTCTGTGAATTTGTTTCTTCCCCCATTTTCTTAATTAGAAATGAACATACATGTCCACTGGTTTAGTCTATCCACTCATCCTGTCATCCTGTCAATTAGGATGGATTAAAATGGGCTAATTACGTGTCACGTGATCTTTTCTGCACTACTACTTGTGCAGCAGCCTCTCACCGAGCCATGTGAAATGAGGGTGTTGGAAAAAGGTGGCAGAATGATGAAGAAGAGCAGAGGCAGAGGGGATGTTCAGCACATTGGTTTATAGCACTAATGTCAGGCAGTGAGAGGCAGCTGGTGTGGATCAGTTAACCCGGCTGGAAGCTGAAAGAGAAGACAGAAGGACAAAGAAGGGGAGGGATAGATGGAGGGAGAGGTGTTGATAGCAGACAAGGAGAGCTGCGGGGTCTCTATGATGAACATGCTGCTGATTCCTACAGCTTCTCACTGACGGAACTTATATGAGGCAGCACAGATGAAAAGAAGAAGAGAAAAATCAACCTTATCTATCTAAATACGTCTTGTCTTCTTTTGCTTATCTTCCCCTTATAATTGTATAAGAACTCTACACAAGTTCTTTGTGTATGTAATGGAGCCGAACATGTCACATCCTGCATAATATGGTGTCATGTTATATCATATCAACATGTCCATCTCCAATTATAGTCGAGGGAAGAAGCTATGTAATGTGGGCCCAGCACTCTCAGAGTACAATTTAAATTACTTCAAACAACGCCAGAGGTTAGTTGAGACCAAGTTTGGCTTCATTTATATCAGAAACAAAGCTCGCCCACCTAGACAATATAAATAATTCATCAGGTAATCCGACCTATCCAAGAGAGCGGTTATTCCTTGGTGTTTTGGGGCCGTCTAAGACGTGCAGAAATCTGACAGTCGCTGGTGGCTTTATGAAAAACACTGTAGATAAAACCTCTCAGCAGCCTGTACATTTGTAATTGAACCCTCCGAGCCCTTAAATCTTAGGCCAGGGTCTCTGTTAGAGAACACGGCCCTAACAAGAGGAAATAGCAGATTCTATTTCATCTAAATTGACGAGGGCTGTTTGAGGGTTGTGATACAGAGGAACTGCTGTGTAGATAACAGCCCTCTTCTTAACACATGAAATGTAGATAAGTGATGAAAGCATTTTTGTTTCTTAACATACGTTTTCTGCACTCGTTTTGAAATGCCTTTATATTCAACAATAACCATCCATCCATTTTCTGTAACCGCTTATTCCTGAAGGGTTGCAGGGGGCTGGAGCCTATCCCAGCTGACATTGGGAGAGAGGCGAGGTTCACCCTGGACAAGTCGCCAGTTCAGTTGCAGGGCTGACACATAGAGACAGACAACCACTCACACTCACATTCATGGGCAATTTAGAGTCACCAATTAACCTAGCATGCATAGATTCAAACTCAGGAACTTCGTGCTGTGAGGCGGCAGTGCTAACCACTGCACCACTGTGCCGCCCTATTCAACAATAACCATTCAGCAAAATGTATAATCACAATCACAACAGAAGACAAAATCCATACTGGAGATGATAGTTAGAATTAGATTTGAGTTCACTTGTTTTCATGGGATCATGATGATGTAATTTAGTCCCAAAGATATTCAACAGTTGAGCCAAGATAGTCTAATTTTGCTGTTTGACATAACTTCAGACTGCACAAAATACATCAAAAAGGTCTCTCCAAGGGCATTTATTAGTTTCTGACTCTTAGACAAACTTGGAAAGTAGCAAAATCAGTAAAAGTGCCCAAGACCCCGGTAACTCTCTATTTAACCAAATTACACATATTTAGACTATACTAAGCGATCTCCCATTGATAACTAATGTGATATTTTTTCACTTCCTTTCACTGAGCCTCTCCTGAAACAGTTTAGAGCCCCCCTAAGGAGGCCCGCCTCCCACTTTAAACACCTCTCTGTTTTGTCTGAAATAAGAGTTTCGTGTGGTGCTGGACTGGAAAAAATAGTAACTCATAAATCTTCTTATGGAAGAATCCAACTCTGAGTTGAGTATGGGGGTAAAGGAATATACTGATACACTTGAGTATGGTGATTTGTGATACTGTATTGATTCTCAGAGCCTGTATCAAGATATCATGATACATGAGATTTATGGCAGTGGTTCATAGACCACTGCATATCAGTGTTATTATCAATTTTCGCTGTTCTGATCGCATAAAAAAGTCAACTTAAGCTCAGATTTTATACATATGGTGGTGTATTCTTAATGTAAGACCAAATTAAGCAACAAACTGTCACATTTGAGAACCGGGAATTATCAAATATTTGCTATTTTTGCTTGAAAAAATGACGTAAAGGTCCAGCAGCATGTAAGATTTACTGGGATTTACTAGTAATATTACTTATTACTTGTTTGAGATGCACACTCTTAAATTCTTTTTCAGGTAAGAGTATAGACAGGTAGAGCAAACATACTGCATGCTAATTCAGATATTAGTTCAATCAGATCCAAACAGAAAAAAAAAAGCTAAAAAAAAATAATAATTTTAGGGTGCTGTTAATACAACACTGCCAATTTCTATATCTCTAGCCTGCAGGCCACATCCTGATTAGAAATCAATTTAGCGAAGTTGCAGAGATAATAACCGAAAATGCATCTGAGAATATTAATGAAAAACACTGCTTGAAGACAACTTATTTGGCTTCAGCTTTCCTTAGGCAACTGTGTCCCTAAGGCTGAAGGATGAAGAGAGAAACTCATCTAGAGGCTAATTGTTTATCTTTCCTACACTGCTGCCATGTAGTGGTAATAATAGGAGGGAAACCATGTGAAAAGACAATCCAGTCTGGTTTGCTTTAATCAAGCAGAAACCTAAGTCAGGTGAAGATTTTTTTGTTTTTATATAAAAGTCTTTTTCAGAGCTTGAGCCTTGCTTCAGGCTTAGCCATTAGCTTTGGCGTGAGTCTACAGACAGAGCAGAGCAGAGCGCCTTCTGGCACTGTGAATTATTTAGCTCTCACATGTTTGTAGGCTTTGCAAAATGGGGTGAAGTGGCACTAAATCCTTGACCAGTGCAGCGTACAGAAGAGTGACGGGGAGCAAGAGAGGACAATTAAAAAGGATGGTGGTGAAAAATGGGTGAAGGGATAAAAGGATGAACTCTGGTTTCATTTTGCTGTTTGGTGGTCAGCAGGAGAGTGCGTGGACTGAGGATGAGGCTTGAGATCTCCACTTTGAGCTGGATCACGGACAATCTAGTATGATTTAGATAATACTGCAGCATTATAACACTACCAATAACACATCTGATCTTCTTTGTGTTTCATTATTTTCAGGTTATACACCAAACAATTAATCTGCACTATAGTAGACTACTGCACTGACAGTTTATACAAAACAGACAGTTCCGATTCTTGATCATTCTCAGTGAGTTCATCCAGTGTGACTCAGAAACTCAGACCAAACTGTCAAACTGGGCAGTATTAATGAAATACAGATGAAGATTCTGATACTACATTGCCTGTTGTTCTCATAAACATATTTTGCTAGAAACATATATAACGTTACTCTGATTCAGTCTGCAGGTTTACCAAATACCAAGCTGACTTTGTCAGGTTCGTTACCATCATAGCCTAAAGACATACATTGTTAAATTGATTGATGATTGATCATTACATTAAGAGTCTTAACCCCTTGATACAAATTCTTATTTCAGTATCTCTCTTTATCCCCCTTGCTTGTTTGTCATTAAAGTGTATTCTGTACCTCCTCAGACATGTGGAGGTTGGGTATGTATATACTAAATATATACTTTAGTAAATACTAAATGTATGTTTCTTTGTTTATGGGTTGAAACAGTTTAACATCAGAAAACTATCTTACGTCTTAATGTCTTACTTACAGTTAATATCTGTACTGTCTGTAGCTTGTTTAATAAACATAAAAAAAAAGAAGAAAACTTTAGTCCACCTTAATTGTATGTTGCCTGGCAACCATTCTGTCAAATGTCACTTAAGAACTACATTACTTGGGGTAAGAATTTTGCAATCAATTAATTACTGCATTTTCTGTTTCTGTTTTCTGTTTATTTTATGAAACCTTGCCAGGTATATGTAGTAAGGGATTAATGAAAGCAATGTGCCACACTAAGCTGTGATTTACAGAGATTTTAGAGCGTCTGAGCTCTGTGCTGTGCCTAACAACGCTCTTTAGCCGTTCTAAAATCACCGTAAACCATGGTCTCCTAGGTTTACTGCTTTATTGCAAACACTCAAAAATATCTGATATGCCTCGATGAGCACATATTGTTCATGCAGACGCACATGTGTATTTTTTTATCTCTCCCACAGCAGCAGTAGAGAGAAGTGCCCTGTTATGTTCTGACTGAAGCACAGGAATCCCAGATGAATACGGAGAGGCGGACCCCTGTGCAGCTTGTCATGCATTTCAATCACTATTCTCTCTTAGAGCAAAAACGTATATGCGGTGTAGACTTACAATACTGCAGAAGCCTGCAGCCACTCCTTTCAGGCTGAATACTAAAAATCACTAAATCATTAACCTTTACACTTCCCTGACTGTGTACATCCAGTTTGTGAACTAATGAGTTGTTTTTAACTTCAGTCTGTCATCCTGTCCTGTCTCCCATCCATCAGCATCACTCCAAATCTTCTGTGTGGCCTCAGCGTGACAAAGCCTGACATCCAGCTGTAGATCTCCCCCAGCATCAACACACAGCGCACACACACCCACACACACACCCACACACACACACACACACACACACACACACACACACACACACACACACACACACACACTCACACACACACTCACACACACACACACACACACACACACACACACACCTCTCTGGGACAATGACACAGCCATATATCTAAATGGACTGTCATCTCGGACAGCTTAAGTAGCCCATTACATTATTTACCTTGCAGCAGCTCTTCGCCTGCCAGCAGTGGGTCAATGACATCACATTACTTTTTTTTATTTTCAAATCCATTACTCTCCAAAAAAAGCCACTAAAAAGAAATAGTGGTGCATTTAATATTGGAAACTATTATGCAGAACTTTCTGAAAAGAGAAACCACATTTAGTTTACTGAAGTGCAGTTTAATACCGGGGTTTTGGTGCTCCATGCAGAAAATGCGAGTCAGACTGAAAACCATTCATCATAAGGAGGCCAGAGCAAAAAGACAGGGTGTGGACTGCATGCTCCCACAAGAGACCTTGTATTGACAAAATAGTCTCAAGATCTCCAATACAAACCCAGACCACAGATGAAGTCAGTGAGGACTGCTTCACTTCACAGCTTTCACCTGTTAATGTGCAGCAGCAAACAAGCAAACAGAAAGAATTTTGCATTGTCATTAAAGCCACCGTGTGTAATTTAAATTTACTGACTGCCTTTTTTTCTACTGTTTGTCCGTTTAATGCAAAAATGACCCATCTAATAAAAAATTCTGAGTTTGTGGTTTCCTGTTAATTATTTTTGATGGGTTAAGTGGAAAAACAACATTTAGGCTGAAACATATGCGTTGTTGTTATTTATTCCCCCTTTTGAGCCGAGGAAACAAAGAGATCTTCACTAGAAAAACATGGCATTGACATGACATGTAATCAGCCGGGTATCATTCAAATACTTTCAATATTGGTACAGATACAGATACCTTGATTTTGATTCTTATACTATTTTCAATGCCAATTTTATAAAATCAATTTCAACTAACAGAAAATTAAATTACACATTACAGTACAATTACTCTGTTCAAAGAAGGAAGCTGTTCAAAGACCTGGGAGCAGCTGAAGTACTCAACCTGGATTACTGGACTAAAATAAATGAACTTTGCTTTGCAGAGAAATTTGAGCCTGGTTTGACTCTTTTGCTGGATGACCCTGTGTTGTTTTGCTGGAGCCCCCTGCATTGGCACCCCACTGCTACGAGACACTAGCTCCTTTCAAATGAATGAGAGGGTTGTTTTTTCATGCAGGGCTCAAGTCAGTCTGAACGCAGCTTAACTGTGGCTCTAAGGCTGGATATACTTCAAAACAGACATTCTGTTTTTTTACTATATTGGGGTTCTCCATACTCTGCTGTGCTCACGTGTGTGCAGTCAGTAGGCACAGCAATCAATTTCGGGTTGTGCAGACCCTCATGGACAGGAGCCAATAACAACATTTATTCTGTTTGATGGAAATCTAGTCTGGTACCTGTTAATAGCTGTTAACTCACAAGAACACACAGATTTCAGCCCAGAAAGTTAAGTGTCTCACTTTCTCTCACTCGCAACAGCGAATACAATAAGAACAGTAGTACCTTGCAACAATTTCCTTTTCATCTTGCTATAAAAACAGCTTTGAAATGATGTAAAGCATCAAACAGCAAATTGAATAAATGTAAAATAATGTATTTGAGATGTTTGTCATGCCTTAATGACACTAATAATGCTTAGTTTGTATTTAAATAAACATTTGCAGCTACATGTCATGTCATAATGTTTCACTCGGCTGAGAGACATTGCCGCTCTCTAGCTACACAACATGTATCCTTATTTTCCCTCGCTCAATGACATTAACCTTTCTCCTGAAGAATCAATAGCATTTTATTCAACACCTCTCTCTTAGCTCCCGCTAAAGGTCAGTGCACAAGAGATTGGATCGGTGAGAGAACAATTCTTCCATTTGCTGAAAATACAGCTGTGAACTAGTCTTTTGTGATTAAATTTAATTAATTGATTTTCATGCACAGAAAAACATAAGAGTCAGGGTATTTCTTTAATCCTGGCATTGGAAGTGCTTTAGATGAATCCATACATATGGCCTCAGGTTTGAAAAAATGCCTCAGTTCTAATCACTGCTCAATATTTTTTCCAGTCAAACAACCTTGTTACAAGGGTACTTGAAAACCATTCAGCCAAAGGCCAAGCATTCTCCTTCAAAGAGCTATTTCATATAAACTTAGTTATAGGAAGTTATTTCTGACTGCACAGACAATTTCTGGTGGAAGCTGTCTATATGTAAACTATAGAAATGGAAAAAAGCTTGATGATTGGTGCAGGCTCCGAGCGCCTCTAACAGACTGATGTCACATATGTTTTGAGTAATGTGAACAAATTTCCCAAATGCTGTGATGGTCCTTTAAGTCGCTGCTTTGGGCAAATGTTTGTACTCTCACTGACCCAAAGTAGACTGCATAGAGTGTAGCATGTTAGTTAAAGAGGGCTGCAGGCACAGTACTGTGTGCACTGATTGAAAACACACCTCATTACCGAAGTTGACAGGACCTTTGCTATCCACAGTTGTGGAACCCCCAACTCTCAAGCCTGCAAAATCACTTTCAGCCTTAAAGGGACAATTTGGCACTTTTCATGTATATGTCCAGTGAGTGTTCACAGTAAATATGGTCAATTGAAGCAATAAATTCCTCAGTGTGTGCTATATTGACCAATATTACAAGCATCCAAAGCTGAGTTCTCATTATATTGTGGCAAACAATGTGATAAATGTCAACACAGGCATCAGAAGCTCACTCAAAATGCATCCTGGTACATGTCAGCACTGCTCCACAAGAAGGGGACCTCAGCTTTCTTGGTCAATATTGCAGCACTGGGGAATTTATTATTTCAGCTGACTACATTTACCATCAACACTGACTAGACTTCCACATGAAGAGTTTTCCCTTTAAAGGTTCCCTGTGGAGGTTTTGACCTCTAGTAGTGCAATAGAGCAGTTTTTCTGAGTATTTTGGTTAGTTTAGGCATGAGATAAACAAAACAGACGGGATACACAGTCATGCCAATGGTTTCACACTCCTCCACTGATCCACAGGTGGCAGTAACATGCCAAGATATGCTGCAATGTGCCAACAAAGGCAGGGAAGAAGACTACTTGCAGGAAAACATGGATGTAAACAAAACTGGATATAGAATACTTAAAAAATCAACTTTACAAATGTTTAACGAGTAAAGAATATGCATTCAACACATTTATAAACAAGAGGTATGTTTACATTCTGGTTGTAAATATCCACAGGGCACCTTTAAATATAAAGACTTTTTACAAAGTGCTTTTAAAATGTTTTACATTTCCCTGCAATCCTATTTTTCTTGCAAGCATTCTCTTTACGGCGCCTTTAAAGCTGCTCCATTTCTCAGTGTAAATCACACTTAACTTTGTTCTGAATTGCTTCACAAATAAAGATTATTATTAGTATTACCTTAACATAACTGGTGCAAGGTAATGAAATCCAGCTTGTGCGGGCTGCTACTAAACTGACATTTATATTCATTGTAAGGGGGAAAATCCTGCTCCACTAAAAAACGAGCAGCATTTCAAAATCTCATTCTCTTCACCACCTGCAGCTTAAACACAGCAGGACTGGAGGGGGAATGGCCATCTCTGACTGTGTTGTAAAACTGATAAAAAAAATAAAAAAAAAGAATAAGGAAAATCCTTGCAATGTGCCTGCTGCCCCAAGGCGCCACTTATTATGGATTGCAAAAAGACAGGCATGCATGCACACACATACAGTGGGTGCACATAAAGACAGAAAACTAAAAAGATAAAGAGCAAAGACGGTGACCGAGTGCATCGTCTCAAACTTTACAGGGAACAACTACACAAAAACAGCAGTGTTTGAAGAAGAAGAATGAGGAGAAGAGGGAAGCATGGTGGAATGTTGAACTATTCAGCACCTCAACTGTACTGGGTCCAAGACAGAGAAGCGCATGATTTTTTTTTTTTTTTTTTTTTTACAAGTTTTAGCAAAAGCATCACAATAAACTGGAAATTTCCTTCCGAGTGGGCATGATTTCCAATTAACTTAATTTCTCTGGAGCCATTTCATACTGATCTAAATAAAAATACTGAGACAGTCTGAGTGTGAAGAGAGTGGACTCCTATGAGCAGTGTCTATTTTGTGGCAGAGTGAGCAGAATATCAATTCAACTTCAAACGTTTCCTGTAACTGTTTATAGGAGGTGAGAGCCTCTTAATTATGTATCTGGCTGCTTGTTGGCTGGTCTTGGTGTGGTGGTTTGAAGATCATTAGTAAATAATCTATCAGCCAGGTGGCATTAAGTCTGGATTCCTCACGGGCTGCATCAAACAGGCACTTTTGTTTGCTGCCACCTTAAAGGAACAGTTCACCTCAAAATCGAAATGACATATTTTCCTCTGGCCTGTAGTGCTATTTATTTATCTAGATTGTTTGTTGCAGAGTTTTGAAGATATTGGCTGTAGAGATGCTTTCTCTCTCATGTCAGCTGATACCACCATTTAGTGAAAACATTTAAGCTAAGGACTGTAATATGAGATTGGCTGGCCAGTTAGCTTAACTCTTAGTGAGGCTAATCAAACAAGTCTTTTCCGACCAGACAGCGGTACAATGAATACACTTATCATCAACTAAACAGTGCAACTTTGTGAACAACCGGGAATATCAATACTTTTAAAGTATTGTACCAAAATTAGAAATTCCAGTATCCTGTTAACAGCTCTTTATTGTAGAAAGACAGAAGTTCTGGTAGGTTCTACTGCAGAAAGAAAGTAGTTCTGGTAAATTCTACCACGGAAAGAGATTAGTTCCTACATGAAACTGCTTGCAACAAGGTCAGTGGATTATCTGGAGTAACAAGGTCATGGTTTCTGGACAGACGCACTGGTGTTGAGTTTCAAATATATTTTTTTGGCATTTAAGCACCATAAGATGTACATTATCTAGTCCCATGATACTGGAGAGAGGACAGATATCACTACGGCCGGTACCCCAAAAACTCTGCAAACCACACTAAAACAATCTAGATGGATAAATAACACGATCAGAGGAAAAATGTACTGAACTACGCTTTGAAATTCTTAAACATTAAACACATTTGCATTCTATTTCAATGACTCAGTTAGAAAAGTGTATGTGTCTTTGTGGAAACTTAAACACATGCGTGATGGATTATCAAGTGTAATAGCAATTGTAATGAAATGAAAATTTTCTCCATTAGGGTCCCTAAACAAGACTCAATCAACATGGCTGCTAATGAATCTGTGCTGCATCAGAGAGCTTGGGGACTGGACCAAGTCAGGCGATGATCGTGAGCAAGACAGACGCTGTTCAGCAATTCAAGACCTTCTTCATGCCATCAAACAGGAATAATTCTACGTGTACTTACGTGACCAAGTTACAGTGCACTGTCTGGAGCAAACTGGTTTCTTAAACATCATGTTAACTAGAAACCTTTCTGTAATTGGGGTAGGGGAGTAAAGAAACATAACTTATCCTGTTAGACTTCTCCTGGAGAAAGCCAATTTTTAGACCATTTACACGTGTTGCCTGGTTTTTAATCTTTTTTTCTTGTCCTTTTTCTTTCTTTCTTTTTTTTTTTTTTTTTACATATGTGCATGTGCATGACAAAAACCTAAGATGGGAAACTGGTGTGACAGCTGAGCGGTGGGATGAAAGGAGAGATCATTACACGTTACTCAAACTGAAACTAATACACAGTAGCCTCTGGAACTTCAAATAAACTGGTTTCCACCACTGAACATTTAACTATTTGAGGAATTCAGACACATTTGCGTTATAAGGGAAAACTCATACAGTGCCTGTTCTCTCTCAGCCTTTCAACAAAACAGGGAGATGTGAATTGTACCACTACTGCAACCACGAAAAGGGAGGACTGTTTCCAAGATAAGGCTGGGGGCAATACAAATCTGATTACTGAACTCCTGCATGTGTACACAGTCTCACAGTTACCAGTTTAATACAGTATTATGCAAACACATTGTCTCATAAGCTTATTTCTTAGACTGTAAATAAAGATGGATGACATGTCTCCACTTCATCACACTGTACAAAAAAGCAGTCTAAATATCCCGGGTGTGAGCCTATACTGCAACCAGCCACCAGTGATCGCTATCAAGATGTTTCAGCTTTACTTGGGAAGCTGTTATGTTGTCCCTCTCTTAACACAATCAAAGCTGATGCAGGACTATACTGCTAATGTATAATTTTAATGTATC